>NC_080556.1:8682500-8882500 GCF_028640845.1 Ahaetulla prasina | reverse complement strand
TTCTTCAGCTCCACGATGGCCTGCACGGTCCGGTTGTTGTAGTAGAGGTTGATGGTCCGGACCATCTTGGTGCGCTTCAGGTCTCCGATCTTGACCGTCACTTTGCTGATGGTGTGGCTGCCGATCAGCTTGACCACTTGCTGGGTGGTGGTGTAGCGGGTGTCCACTTTGATGGAGGAGAGCTTGATGTACTGGGAGAAAAGAGAGAGAGAGAGAGGTGGGCTGGAAGAGGCCGAGGCCTGGCGGGGCTGGAAAGCACAGTGGGGGGGGGGGAAGGGACCACTTACGCAGAAAGGCACTTCGGGGTTGTTGCAAACGAGACAGGGGTCACTCTCTAAATAGTAGCCGTCAAACTCCACCAAGCCGGAGAGTGTGCTGGAATGAGGGGAAGAGGAAGGCAATTGCATTTATTCTGCTCAGGCCAAAGTCCCAGCTGGCTACAGCTTTTTCCTTCTATGGGACAGGCCTAATTCCAAAGCAGGACCAGCGCAAAAAAAACACCTGAATTTCATTTCCTCGCCGTTCAATCGCATGAAATACAGTTAAGTCAAGCGCCCCACGATGGTCTCCTCTCGGTCACGCAGTAAAAAAAAAAAAAAGGCTGCTTGGAATTAATTTGGAACCATTTCCGGGCGCTGCAAGCTCAGTGGTGAGGTGGTGGCCTAGAAGTGGAGCTCTCGCCTCACAATCAGGAGGCTGTGAGTTCGATCCTAGGTAGAGGCAGATATTTCTCTCTCTCTCTCTGGGCACCACGAGAATATATCTGCCGAATAAAACTCAGCACTGGCGACAGGAAGGGCATCTGGCCATTAAAACACTCAGCTCCATTCAGTTGACCAAGATTCCACCGCACGAGGGATTATGGGCAGTGGTGGGATTCAAATAATTTAACAACCGGTTCTCTGCCCTAATGATTTCTTTCAACAACCAGTTCACCAAACTGCTCAGAAAGTTAACAACCGGTTCTCCCCGAAGTGGTGCGAACCAGCTGAATCCCACCACTGATTATGGGGCCTTTAAAAGAAGATGATGATGATGAATTTCCAGGCGCTGCAAAGTTAATTTGGGCGGCCAGGCAAGTGCCCCCCTCTTACCTCCAGACAAGAAGCACCTCACCCACCCACCCCTGGCCCCTTCCGGCTGTCCTCCGCTCTGAACGCGCCAAGTAACCCTTACTTGTAGATGTTGGAGTTGGGGTGATTGGTGAGGATGTGGTTCTGCATCCTGAGGATCTCCACAGCCTTCTGGGAGTATTCCTTGAACTGAAACAGAGCCCGACACAAAACTGTGAAGCCAGGAGGGTCCCATAAAGCAAACTCAGGTGAGCTACAGAATATGGTCCCCGAATGGCCTGAGGTTTCCTGCATCCTTGGCGAAGTCGGGTTCCAGTAAGAAGAGGAAAAAAGCATTTTCTTCTCAGGTTTTAGCACCCGGGCAGGGGAGTCCCCCCTCTCCCCTAAAAAACAGAGCAACCGACCTCTGACTTTACCAGTGGACTCTTTGCTCTTTTGACCTAGTCTACCTTCACAAGGGTGGCTGCGAAATGCACCGGAGTGTCTCCCTCCTCTTAGGATGGTTCTTGGGGCAGGAGCACCCAGCCCCCGCCTGCAGAAACAGGCCCGGGTGCTGGGAATAAAGAAGGGGAGAAGACACCGTTCCAAGCTCTTACCTTTTTCTCCGTCTGCTGAGTTTTGAGAGAGAAGTAGCCCAGGAGATCCACGAACTGGGCGGCCTTCCGCCCATAGGCCGGCAGCTCTGGCCAGATGGACCACATCAGGTCCAGCAGCAGCTCTTGCTGGGACTTGTTGGAGTTCCTAAAGGGAGCATGTGTACACTCAGTGGCTGCTCTTTGAATTTGTGACTAGACTTTATTTATAGTTTAGGAAAAACCCTTCCATACTTCCACCTCTCACAATACTTGACAACACAGTATCAACAATAGAAACCTTCAAATTTCTGGGTTCTATCATATCGCAAGATCTCAAATGGACAGCTAACATCAAAAACATCATTAAAAAAGGACAACAAAGAATGTTCTTTCTGCGCCAACTCAGTAAGCTCAAACTGCCCAAGGAGCTGCTGATCCAATTCTACAGAGGAATTATTGAGTCTGTCATTTGCACCTCTTTAACTGTCTGGTTCGGTTCTGCAACCCAACAAGAAAAACACAGACTTCAGAGGATAATTAGAACTGCAGAAAAAATAATTGCTACCAACTTGCCTTCCATTGAGGACCTGTATACTGCACGAATCAAGAAGAGGGCCGTGAAAATATTTGCAGACCCCTCGCATCCTGGACATAAACTGTTTCAACTCCTACCCTCAAAGCAGCTATAGAGCACTGCACACCAGAACAACTAGACACAAGAACAGTTTTTTCCCGAGGGCCATCACTCTGCTAAACAAATAATTCCCTCAACACTGTCAGACTATTTACTGAATCTGCACTACTATTAATCGTTTCATAGCTCCCATCATCAATCTCTTTCCACTTATGACTGTATGACTATAACTTGTTGCTGGCAATCCTTATGATTTATGTTGATATATTGACCATCAATTGTGTTGTAAATGTTGTACCTTGATGAAGGTATCTTGTCTTTTATGTACACTGAGAGCCTATGCACCAAGACAAATTCCTTGTGTGTCCAATCACACTTGGCCAATAAAATTCTATTCTATTCTATTCTATTCTATTCTATTCTATTCTATTCTATTCTATTCTATTCTATTCTATTCTATTCTATAGGATTAGACTTTATTGCCAAAGGCGGCCCAGCTTGGCCACTTTTAAGACTTGTGGACTTCAATTCTGCTGGCCAGGGAACACAAGTCTTAAAAACAGCTAAGATGGCTGGGGAATTCTGGGAATCGAAATCCACAAGCCTTAAAGTTGGTTGGGGAATTCTGAGAGTGGAAGTCCACAAGTCTTAAAGCGGCCAAGCTTGCCGGGGAATTCTGGGAGATGGAAGTCCATAAATCTTAAAAGCAGCCAAGCTGACTAGGGAATTCTGGAAGTTGGAAGTCCACAGATCCTAAAGTGATCAAAATGACTGGAGAATTCTGGGAGTGGAAGTCCACAAGTCTTAAAGCTGGCTGGGGAATTCTGGGAGATGGAAGTCCACAAATCCTAAAGCAGCCAAGCTGACTAGGGAATTCTGGAAGTTGGAAGTCCACAGATCCTAAAGTGGTCAAAATGACTGGAGGATTCTGGGAGTGGAAGTCCACAAGTCTTAAAGCTGGCTGGGGAATTCTGGGAGATGGAAGTCCACAAATCCTAAAGCGGCCAGGATGGCTGGGGAATTCTGGGAGCGGAAGTCCACAAATCTTAAAAGCAGCAAATGTGGCTGGGGAATTCTGGGAGTTTAAGTCCAGGCGTCTCAAAATGGCCAAGCTTGGACATCCCTGCTTTATCGGATTCTCCCTCTTTGTCCTTCGATCTCTATGTTCTAAGGGGAATTCTTTTTAAGCCACGGGTCTTAAAATAAATAAGCAAACATTCCGTTCTGGATGTTTTTCTCTCTTCTCAGCCCAGAGGGATGAAGAATGCTCCTGGGACCTGGACGGGTTGGAGCTCAGCTTGCCCAGGGGCTGGGCTACTCACCGGTAGATGTGCAGGGTCAGACAATGGGCCTGCCAACGCACGGACGATGAGTTGGACTCCAGCAGGAAGCAGCGCAGGAACTGAATCAGCGTCTCCTTGTCGGCAAATTTGTTCAGCTGGTTCACCAGAGCGGTGCAGAGCTGGTCTTCCTGGCTGCCCGAGGAGCCGTCTCCTGGGAGAGAAATTCAGAGGGCTCAAGGGATGGCACTGCCGGCTCCCGCCAACCTTCAGAGAACGGCCGGTCATGTGCATTGGTGATATTCAGTCGGTTCCATCCGGTTCGGGCAAATCGGTAGCAGGGGGCTGCGGGTGACTCTGCCCACCCGCCCAGATGTCATAACATTGTCAGCTTTGGAAGCTATGCTAAGCCGGAGGCTTCCCCCCTCCTACGTTCCCACACATTGGAAAGTGGCAGCACGGAACGCCGACACACATCCCATTTATCCACGTTTTTGATGCTCTGCGCATGCGCAGAAGGCACACATGCACCAGTGGTGGAATTCAATTTTTTTTTACTACCAGTTCTGTGGGTGTGGCTTGGGGGGCGTGGCGGGAAAGGATACTGCAAAATCTCCATTCCCTCCCCACTCCAGGAGAAGGATACTGTAAAATCCCCATTCCCACCGCACTCCTGGTAGAAGGATATTGCAAAATCCCCATTCCCACCCCACACCGGGGCCCAGCCAGCAGTGGTATTTGCCGGTTCTCTGAACTGCTCAGAATTTCCGCTGCCGGTTCTCCAGAACCGGTCAAAACAGGGGTGAAATGCTCCCGGTTCGGACCGGAATGCCCAATCCAGTAGCAATGGCGGCGGGTGGTTCGGAGAACGGGTAGCAAAAATCCCTGCCCCCCCGCCATGCGCGATTATCAGCAGGTTTTTTTTTTTTTTACGTTTAAAAGCATTTTTTCTACAACCTCTTTCGCTGAAGTGGTTGTAGAAAAAAATACTTTTAAAAGTTAAAAAAAAAAAAGTTAGCCATGCCCACCCAGTCACATTACTCCTCCACCAAGCCACGCCCACAGAACCGGTAGTAACAATTTTTTAAATTTCACCACTGGGTCAGAACCTGCTGAAGAGCATCCCTGAGATGCCCTGAGATGCGCTCACATTTGCAAGCCAGCAGCGAAGGTAAGTGAATACCACCCCTGATCCCGCAGCCCAAAGGCCTCCCAGCCTCACCCTCTCGCTCCTTCTCCTTGTCTTCCTTCTTGCTCTTCTTGGTGGAGGATTTGCTCTGCCCGGATGGCTGGCCTGAGCTGGACCCTCCGGGGGCTGAAGTCCCCGAAGACCCGGCCGAAGCCGACCCAGAGAGGACCTTGCTGCCACAGAGGGCGCAGGAGAGCAGCTGCAGGAGGACCGGCGAGACGCCCTCGTCGACCAGGAAGCTGACTTGCAGGAGGAAATAGAGGACGGCTGGAAGAAGAAGAAGAAAAAGAGGAGGAGGGAGAGAAGGGGAAGGTTGGTTTTCCTTCCACGTTCATGAACAAGCACCCCTTAAATTTGATTTCTGCAAGACATTATTGGCCAAGCAGAGGCAGGCAGGAACAAGCCCACTGCAAAAGTGCTGAAGAGGGGCAGCTTCAGGCTTCCAAGCAGAAGTCCAGGAACTAGGAATCTTTTGCCCTTCCTGGCCCCCTTCCCATCAGCCCCCCCACGCCCCCCACCCCCGACCCAGGAGCCAAAAGAAGAGCACCGGGCTCCCATTGGGCTCCCTCTGGAGTGGGGGCCAACCTTCTTTACAAAGCCCCCAAACAAGGGACTTACAATCGTCTTTGATGCAGAATTTTTGCCAGTTGACCGTGCGCTGGGTGGCAATTTCGGCACAGGCCTTCAGGTGCTCCATCTGGAAGGGGTACAAGGGAGGAGGAGGAGGAGGAGGGAAGAGGAGGAAGAGGAGGAGGAGGAAGAGGAGGAGGGGAGGAGGAGAAAAGGAGGAGGGAAGGAGGAAGAGGAAGGATGGAGGAGGAGGAAAGGAGGAGGAGGAAGAGAAGGGGAGGAGGAGGAAGGAGGACGAGGAGGAGGAGGAGGAAGGATGGAGGAGGAAAGGAGGAGGAGGAAGAGAAGGGAGGAGGGTAGGAGGAAGGAGGAAGGAAGAGGAATGGAGGAGGAGGAGGAGGAGGATGAAAGGAGGAGGAAGGAGGACAAGAGGAAGGAGGAGGAGGAGGGATGGAGGAGGATGGAGGAAGGATGGAGGAGGAAAGGAGGAGGAGGAACAGGAGAAGGGGAGGAGGGGTAGGAGGAAGGAAAGAGGAAAGGAGGAGGGAAGGAGGAGGAGGAGGAGGAGGAAAGGAGGAGGGATGGAGGACAAAGAGGAAGGAGGAGGAGGAGGAGGTGCAGGAGGAGGGATGGAGGAGGGATGGAGGAGGAAAGGAGGAGGAGGAAGAGGAGGAGGAGGACGGAAGGAGGAAGAGGAAAAAAGTTTTTTTGTGGGAACTTCTGCAACAGCCAGATGTTTTTTTGTCACCAAATGGCACCCGGGGAACTTTAATCCTGATATGAAGACTGGCCTTCACTGTGTAACTTCATGCCAAGTCCAGATATCGCTGACTTACAACGCCTGCCACACATGAGTTGAGAAGTCTGGGGAGCCCCAGTTTTCTCAGCCTTGAGGTTTGAGCTCAGGGTTGTCTCTTTACAGAAGCTCTAGCTTCTCCTCAGCCCAGAAAATCCCCCAAGCTCTTCTGGAAAAGTTACAAATATCTCCTTCCTCTTCCACATCAAACTCAAGAACTGGACTGTCCTGGGAGAGGCTGGGCGCCGCCTTAAACATCCCATGGTGCAGATGGCAGGAGTAGCGGGAGAGAATCTCCAAGCAAGGAGACAGTGGGGGCCCAAAGGCCTAAAACAAACCCAGCGGTTTATTCACACCAGAGAAGATGGGCCGAAGGTTGCAGAATTCCTCATCAAGATGCTTCAGCCAAACTCCAAAGGCCTGCGTACACACACACACACCCGACACACACACACACAGTTTCCCCGCTTACCAAACTGATGAGGGTGTCGTACTGCAGGGCGGAGCCGGAGCTGGCGGTGACCACGCTGGCCCTCAGGAAAATGCCTTGCTCCTCCAGCAGCTTCTTGATCCCCCGGACGTGGGAATCGAGGGTGTGCAGGTCCCGCAGCTGGCGGTACTTCTCCTTGGAGCCGCAGATGAAGAGGAGGAGTTTGCGCACCTGACGCCGCACGTAGGGGGTCTGCTGGATCATCAGGTACTGGACGGAAGGAGAGATGGCGTGAGGGCGCTTTCCAAAAGTCCGCTTTCTGGGGAAAAGTGCCTTTATGGCAGAATGAGACAACTCGCCGCAGCCAACTTGCCATGGGACAACTCGCCAAGGCCAACTCTACTATGGCCAACTCTATTATGGCCAACTCACCATGGCCAACTCTACCACAGCCAACTCACCATGGCCAACTCTACTATGACCAACTAGCCATGGCCAACTCACCATAGCCAATTCTACTATGGGCAACTCTACTATGATCAACTCGCCATAGCCAACTCTACTGTGGCCAACTCACCACGGCCAACTCTACTATGGCCAACTCACCATGGCCAATTCTACTATGGCCAACTCTACTATACCCAACTTCCCATGCCCAACTCTACTATAGCCAACTAGCCATGGCCAATTCTACTATGGGCAACTCTACTACGATCAACTCGCCATGGCCAACTCTACTGTGGCCAACTCACCACGGCCAACTCTACTATGGCCAACTCACCATGGCCAATTCTACTATGGCCAACTCACCATGGCCAACTCTACTATAGCCAACTTACCATGGCCAACTCTACTATAGCCAACTAGCCATGGCCAATTCTACTATGGCCAACTCTACTACGATCAACTCGCCATGGCCAACTCATCATGGCCAACTCTACCATGGCCAACTCTACTATAGCCAACTTACCATGGCCAACTCTACTATGGCCAACTAGCCATGGCCAACTCACCATGGCCAATTCTACTATGGCCAACTCTACTACAATCAACTCGCCATGGCCAACTCACCATGGCCAACTCTACTGTGGCCAACCCACCATGGCCAACTCTACTACAGCCAACTTACCATGGCCAACTCTACTATGGCCAACTAGCCATGGCCAACTCACCATGGCCAACTCACCATGGCCAATTCTACTATGGCCAACTCTACTACAATCAACTTGCCATGGCCAACTCATCATGGCCAACTCTACCGTGGCCAATTCACCATGGCCAACTCTGCTATAGCCAACTTACCATGGCCAACTCTACTATGGCCAACTAGCCATGGCCAACTCACCATGGCCAATTCTACTATGGCCAACTCTACTACAATCAACTCGCCATGGCCAACTCACCATGGCCCACTCTACCATGGCACAACTTGAATTCAAGAATTCAATTTAATTATTTAAAATAATTTTAAAGATATTTTCATTTTTGTCATTCACATTTGATTATGGCTGTCCTGTGGCAAGTTGGCTGTGCCAAGTCGTCGTAGACTTGCCTTTATGGAGACATGAGAGGAAGAGGGCGGCTTTTTCTTCCCTGGACCTTAGGTTAATGATTTCTCCACCCGCCAGCCACCCAGATGGTACATCCCATCTTAAGCCCCTCCCTCCCAAAGCAGAGTAAAGTGGCTTTGGGGCAGGAGAGCCTGAACATCAAAATTGCATACAGACTCCGCCGAGAGGGCATTGCATTAAACATGTGCGTGTGTCATGTGTGTGCGCCGACCCTCTGAGCATGCGCAAAACATTCTACCCATGCGCAGAGGGTAAAAAACAGGTTACTTCCTGGTTAAAACCAGGAAGCAACGACGACCAGGCAGGTGGGTGGAGCCTCGAGCTGCCATCGCTACTGGTTCTCTGAACCACCGGCCGAATTGGGCCGAACCGGGAGCATTTTATCCCTGATTTAACAGCTTCTGGAGCCCCACTCATGAGTGGGTCGATATAGAAGACAAACCTCAGACAAGAAGTAGAACCACGAATGATCGAAGACGGGGGGCGGGATGCGAGAGTTGGTGTCGGCGATCTTCTTGATCTGATAGGGCAGCCGCAGGACCATTTCTGTCAGAAGCTGAGTGTAGGCCTCGAAGACGTCGGCCGCGTGACCCTAGGAGGGTGGGGAGCAACAAGAAGAGGGAGCTTAACCACCCCTGCAAATTCCCCCCAGATCCTTCCAGATTCTTTGGAGAAGTTGTCCTTCAAAGCTACAATTTCCTGCTCTAGAAAACGGCTCAAAACCATAAGAGCAACAGGAGGATAGATGCTTATAAACTTAGATTGCACACCGGAACAACGAGACACAGGGACAGTTTTTCCCCTGCATGCCATCACTCAGCTAAACAACTAATTCCCACAACACTGTCGAACTATTTAAAGGTAAAGGTTCCGCTCGCACATATGTGCTAGTCGTTCCCGACTCTAGTGGGCGGTGCTCATCTCCGTTTCAAAGCGAAAGAGCCAGCGCTGTCCAAAGACGTCTCCGTGGTCATGTGGCCGGCGTGACTCAACGTCAAAGGCGCACGGAATGTTGTTACCTTCCCACCAAAGATGGTCCCTATTTTTTCTACTTGCATTGTTTTTTTACATGTTTTCGAACTGCTAGGTTGGCAGAAGCTGGGACAAGTAACGGGCGCTCACCCCGCTAAGCGGCACTAGGGATTCAAACCGCTGAACTGCCAACCTTTCGATCGACAAGCTCAGCGTCTTAGCCCCTGGGCCACCACGTCCCTATTTACTAAGAAAACTATTTACTAAGACTGTATTACTATCCTCCTTCTCATCCTTCCTATTACCTATCTCCTTTGCTACTTACAACGATAACCTTGTTGCTTGTATCTTTACGATTTATATTGTTTTATTTAATTTCCCAGTATGATTTATTTGATTGCTTATTTAGTACCCTATGACTATCACTAAGTAGTGTATGTTATGATTCTTGATGGATGTATTTTTTATGGACACTGAGAGCTTACGCACCGAAGTAATTCTCTGTGTGTCCAATCACACTTGGCCAATGAAGAATTCTTGGATGCTTATAAACCTAGATTTAAATATGATACGCGACATTTATAAAACTAGATTTAAATGTGGTTTTGGACTGTCTGTATATGCCAGCTCCAAATCAAGTTGATTGCTCCTAAAGAATGACAACTGGGCTCTAGACCCAAATTACACAGCCAACCAAACATGAGCTAAAAATGAGAACAGGGGTGTCCAACCGTGGTGACTTTAAGACTTGTGGACTTCAACTCCCAGAATTCCCCAGCCGGCTTTAAGACTTGTGGACTTCAACTCCCAGAATTCCCCAGCCGGCTTTAAGACTTGTGGACTTCAACTCCCAGAATTCCCCAGCCGGCTTTAAAACTTGTGGACTTCAACTCCCAGAATTCCCCAGCCGGCTTTAAGACTTGTGGACTTCAACTCCCAGAATTCCCCAGCCGGCTTTAAGACTTGTGGACTTCAACTCCCAGAATTCCCCAGCCGGCTTTAAGACTTACGGACTTCAACTCCCAGAATTCCCCAGCTGGCTTTAAGACTTGTGGACTTCAACTCCCAGAATTCCCCAGCCGGCTTTAAGACTTGTGGACTTCAACTCCCAGAATTCCCCAGCTGGCTTTAAGACTTGTGGATTTCAACTCCCAGAATTCCCCAGCCGGCTTTAAGACTTACGGACTTCAACTCTCAGAATTCCCCAGCCGGCTTTAAGACTTGTGGACTTCAACTCCCAGAATTCCCCAGCCGGCTTTAAGACTTGTGGACTTCAACTCCCAGAATTCCCCAGCCGGCTTTAAGACTTGTGGACTTCAACTCCCAGAATTCCCCAGCCGGCTTTAAGACTTGTGGACTTCAACTCCCAGAATTCCCCAGCCGGCTTTAAGACTTGTGGATTTCAACTCCCAGAATTCCCCAGCCGGCTTTTAAGACTTGTGGACTTCAACTCCCAGAATTCCCCAACCGGCTTTAAGACTTGTGGACTTCAACTCCCAGAATTCTGGGAGTTTGAGATCCACCAAGGTTGGGCACCCCTTATTTAAGAGGCCGGAAGGAAAAATCATCTTTATTACAACGTTTTTGTATATTTCTTTCCTTTAAAAAAAAAAAAAAGCTTTTAAAAACATGTTCGTAGGGGCACACAGCCCCAGCTTTTTGCACACAATTAAACTCTCAGCAATCCCAGGATAGACAAAAGCACCCAAGGGGAGACTTTTGAAGTCGCGTGGTTCCTTTTTAATTTGTTCTTTTTTTTTTTTTTTGCCCTTCCTTCTTCCTTCGCAACGCTTCGGCTGAGATTTTGCTTCTCTTTGCTTTCTGCTGCGGAGATGAATGTTAAATGACAGGAAACCCAATAACAAAAAAAAAAAATGGGAGTAACAAGCTGGGATGTTGCCCCGGGGTTAAGAAAAAAAAAAAAAAGGGAAAAAAAAGAGGAACATAAGCTGTGCCACATCCCCACCAATCCTTAATACCGCTCTCTTCCTACAGCTGAGAAGGGAGGAGGGGGAGAGAGAGAGGGGGGGGGGGAAACCAGGAGAAATGTGAACGCAGCAAGCCCCTTTTGAAAGAAAAGAATAAAAGGGATTAAAAATTGCAACCGTCACTGCAGGCCATAGGAATTTGAGCAGCCTCTATTCTTCCAGAAAACAGCACCCGAACATTTAATTCGGCTTATTCCATTGTGAACCGTGAGTGCAGGGGAAGAAGAAGAAGACGAAGAAGAAGAAGAAGAAGAAGAAGAAGAAGAAGAGGAAGAGGAAGAAGAAGAAGAAGAAGAAGAAGAAGAGGAAGAGGAAGAAGGAAGAGGAGGAAGATGAAGAAGAAGAAAAGGAGGTGGAGGAAGAGAAGAGGAGGAGGAGACAGAGACGAAGAAGAAGAAGAAGAAGAAGAAGAAGAAGAAGAAGAAGAAGAAGAAGAAGAGGAAGAGGAAGAAGAAGAAGAAGAAGAAGAAGAAGAGGAAGAGGAAGAAGGAAGAGGAGGAAGATGAAGAAGAAGAAAAGGAGGTGGAGGAAGGAGGAAGAGGCGAAGAAGAGGAGGAGGAGACAGAGACAAAGAAGAAGAAGAAGAAGAAGAAGAAGAAGAAGGAAGAAGAAGGAGGAAGAGGAAGATGAAGAAGAAGAAGAAGGAGGAGGAGGAGGAAGAGGCGAAGAAGAGGAGGAGACAGAGGCGAAGAAGAAGAAGAAGAAGAAGAAGAAGAAGAAGAAGAAGAAGAGGAAGAAGAAGAAGAAGAAGAGAAGAAGAAGAAGAAGAAGAGGAAGAGGAAGAAGAAGAAGAAGAGGAGAAGAAGAAGAAGAAGAAGAAGAAGAAGGAAGGAGGAGGAAGATGAAGAAGAAGAAGAAAGGAGGTGGAGGAAGGAGGAAGAGGAGAAGAAGAGGAGGAGGAGAAGAGGAGGAAGAGAAGAAGAAGAAGAAGAAGAAGAAGAAGAAGAAGAAGAAGAAGAAGAAGAAGAAGAAGAAGAAGAAGAAGGAAGAGGAGGAAGGAGGAGGAAGATGAAGAAGAAGAAAAGGAGGTGGAGGAAGGAGGAAGAGGAGAAGAAGAGGAGGAGGAGACAGAGACGAAGAAGAAGAAGAAGAAGAAGAAGAAGAAGAAGAAGAAGAAGAAGAAGAAGAAGAAGAAGAAGAAGAAGAAGAAGAAGAAGAAGAAGAAGGAAAAAGAACATACCAAAACTGCACCGCCAGATCCCAGGAATAAAGATGGGCTCCATGGTGGTTAAAGTCGGACAAGATCTGCTTTAAGAGGGGGAGGGGGGGAGCTGGCCGAAATCGCAAACAGGCCGTGTTAAAATGCTTGCTTGCGAGACCCTCCGTTCGTGTAAAGCAGGCCCTGCCCCACAGTAAGGGGAAAGGGTGCTGCGATGAAAGGTCCCGCAGGGATGCTACAACATCCTCTCCGCGACCTGTTTTCTTTGTTGCCTTCTGGGAGGTGGAGTGGGGGTGGGGGGGGCTTTGTGGTACCCGAAGCAGAACATCCAAATTTGCCCAGTTTTGTTCCATATAGCATCGAGCTGAAGCTTCCTCTTTCTGCGATATTCCAAATGGAGCGATTTTTATATACATACACACAGACACATATATATGTAATGATAAAGGTTCCCCTCGCACGTACGTGCTAGTCGTTCCCAACTCTAGGGGGCGGTGCTCATCTCCCTTTCAAAGCTGAAGAGCCAGCACTGTCTGAAGACGTCTCCGTGGTCACGTGGCCGACATGACTCAAAGCCAAAGGTGCACGGAACGCCATTCCCTTCCCACCAAAGGTGGTCCCTATTTTTCTACTTGCATTTTTTTACGTGCTTTCGAACTGCTAGGTTGGCAGAAGCTGGGACAAGGAACGGGAGCTCACCCCGTTAACGCGGCACTAGGGATTCGAACCGCTGAACTGCCGACCTTTCAATTGACAAGCTCAGCATCTTACCCACTCTGTGTGTGTGTGTGTGTGTGTGTGTGTGTGTGTGTATGTATGTATAAGACCTCCAAGGTCCCTTCCAACTCTTCTCTTTATCTCTATTCTCTATTCTCTATTCCCATTCCTATTTTTTTTTTTCCGGCAAAGGAAAATGGTCTTTATTGTAGGCCCCCTGGTGCCTTCGCTTAAACCCTCTTCTTGATGAGGCTGGAAAGTTGGCTTTGTTGTCTTGATAGCTGAACTTCAAGGTTTCCTCTGGCCTTTTTTAAAACATTGTGCGTTAACGCCAGCTGATCTACGATGACCCTCTCCATGTTTTCTTTGAGTTGGTTGGTAGAATAAAAGCCCCCTGACTGTGCTGTAGAGCTGCTTCTCCTGTTTGGTCACTTCCCAATGGAGTTTGTAAACCTCAGGCTTCAGACTTTCATCCTATTCCTATTCCTATTCCTATTCCCATTCCCTAATTCCTATTCCATTTCTATTCTATTCTATTCTATTCTATTCTATTCTATTCTATTCTATTCTATTCTATTCTATTCTATTCATTCTATATTTTCTATCCTATCCTATCCTATCCTATCCTATCCTATTCATTCCATATTTTCTATTCTATTCTATTCTATTCTATTCTATTCTATTCTATTCTATTCTATTCTATTCTATTCTATTCTATTCTATTCTATTCTAAATTTGCTTCTCTTCTCTTCTAATGTATGTTAGGTATGGGCATGGGTAGATTATAGACAGGTAATCCTCAACTTACGACAACTGAGCCCAAAATTTCTGTTGTTGAGTGAGACATTTGTTACGTGAGTTCTGCCCCCTTTTACGGCCTTTCTTGCCTCAGCTGTTAAGCGAATCACTGCAGCTGATGACCTAGTCACCCGGTTTATTAAGTGAAGCTGGTTTCCTCACTGAGTTGGATTGTCAGAAGGACGTAAAAGGAGATCTTATAACACCGGGACTTGAGTGGCTCAAGGGTCCTTGAGTGGCTCAGACTGTTAAGACAGTCTGTTATTAACAGCAGCTGCTTGCAATTACTGCAGGTTCCAGTCCCACCAGGCCCAAGGTTGACTCAGCCTTCCATCCTTTATAAGGTAGATAAAATGAGGACCCAGATTGTTGGGGGCAATAAGTTGACTTTGTATATAATATACAAATGGATGAAGACTATTGCTTGACACAGTGTAAGCCGCCCTGAGTCTTCGGAGAAGGGCGGGATCTAAATGCAAATTTAAAAAAAAAATCTGAAGTTCTGGCCACTCCTTTAAGAGGTTTTGTTTTGTTTTAAATCAGATCCTGGGAAGAGAACGTTAGTGTGTCGTCGTCCCCACCCCTGAATGAATTAGTCTGGGGGATTCTGGGAGTTGTAGTCCACACATCTTAAAAGAGGTTGTGAAACACCAAAGAAGAAAGAGGCACGGAGGCATTTTGCCACCACAATCTCACCTTGACGTACTGTCGCAGAAAGAAGGGACTCATGTCGGGAGGAGAGGTGGTGGTGTGGGGCTTCAGGAGCTGGCTGGCGGGCACGGGCTCCTCGTCGTTCTGCTGGTTCTTCCAGTAGTCCAAGAGGGACTTCAGGACGTGAAGGCAATAGTCCACGGCTCCGGAGCTCAGCAAAGCAGCCGCGGTGGCACTCGAAATCAGGGAGGACGACTGCGGGAAGACAGGGAGAGCATGGAGGGACCCCGTCGCGCTCGTCCCTCGGCAGACCAAACGGCCCAGCCGCAGGAAACGCAGATCAGAGGTGAAATCTGAACTGGTTTACTATCGGTTCGCTGGCTGCGCATTGCACACCAAATGTGAGGTGTGTGTGCGCGCAGTGCACGCCAAAAGGAGGCGTGAGGTAAGTAGAACAGCGCCCGAATGGTAGGAATAGGTTATAAAAAAATGCTTTCGAAAGGTTTAAAAAAAAAAAGCCTCTGACGATCACAGCTGAGCCGCGCGATCGTCAGAGCCTTTTTTTTTTTTTTACTTTTAAAAGCATTTTTTTAACAACCTCTTCGGCCGAATAGGTTGTAAAACAGTGCTTTGTTTTTAACTTTTAAAAGCACTGTTTTACAACCTATTCGGCCGAAGAGGTTGTTAAAAAAATGCTTTTAAAAGTAAAAAAAAAAGGCTCCGATGATCGCGCGGCTCAGCTGTGATCGTCAGAGCCTTTTTTAAAAAAAACCTTTCGAAAGCATTTTTTATAACCTATTCCTACCATTCGGGCGGGAAAAGCGAGCGAGCCGGAAAGAAGCAGGGAAGCGGGCAACCGGGCGATTGGATGGGCATGGGCGGGGAGGTGCAGGGATTTTTGCTACCGGTTCTCCGAACCACCTGCCGCCATCGCTACCGGATCGGCCGATCCAGTCCGAACCGGGAGTATTTCACCCCCGTTTAGCACCCAAGTCTCCAGTTCAACCGTTCCGAGCTCCTGGGGGAAATGAGATGCTGATATGGGAGGGATGGAGGTCGAGCCCGCTGGGCTCCTGAGCTTTAGGGAAAGAGGACGGGATTTGGGTGATGAATTCAATTGCCAGCATCTCTTTCTCGCCTGCTCGTTTAGTCATCGTTTTATGCTGGGCTATTTTTTTAAAAACTCGCTGCTGTGAAATGTCGTTATTACACACCCGCGTACATAGAGATGGGAAGGCCTGGGGGGAAAAAAAACGGAAAAATTGTGGGGGGGGGAGAAACAACCCAGTTTCCCCCCCTCCCATTTTTCCGGGTTTTTTCGCCAGGCCTTCTTCCCATCTCTACACCTACCCCAAAAAGATTTTTAAAAATGTATTAAAAAAAAACACCAATTCCTGATTTCATTCACTAAAGACAAGGCAGCCAGGATCCAGCCTCCAGGGGCTTCCGTCTCCTTCCTTCTCAAGAGCTTCCGACAACTCGGGCAGGGAAAAGACCCTCCTCTGCCCAAAGCCCCTGCCACATCAGTGGAAGTCTGACCCGGAGCCAAGGAGGTCCGCAGTGGAGCATCCTCACTGGTACCAATGCCATCTCCCTCAGGGAGAAGGGACCGGGGGTGAGGGGCAGATCATCACATGCAAGAATCCAACAGAAGCTAAGAGTTTCCCAACGATAGCTGCTGATTGCCGGCTGCCTGCAATTTGTCAGTTTGAGTTCCCACCGGCTCAAGGTTGACTCAGCCTTCCGTCCTTCCGAAGTCGGTAAAATGAGGACCCAGATTGTTTGGGGGGGGGAGAGGGGGGGGCGATGTGCTGACTCTGTCAACCGCTTAGAGAGGGCTGTAAAAGCACCGTGAAGTGCTGTTGCTATTAAGAGCCGTGGGGGCCACAGCGGTTAGAATGCAGCATTGCAAGTTAATTCTGCCAACTGACAGCCGTTCGATCTTCACGGTTGACTCAGCCTTCCGTCCCTCTGAGGTCGGTAAAACGAGCACCCAGATTGTTGGAGGGCCAGAGGCTGACTCTGTCAACTGCTTAGAGAGAGCTATAAAAGCAACTGTGAAGCGGTATATAAGTCTCAATCCTTCCTTCTTCCTCCCTCCTTCCTTCCTTCCTAGTGGTTAGAATGCAGTATTGCATTCCTTCCTTCCTTCCTTCCTTCCTTCCTTCCCTCCCTCCACCCCTCCCTATGGTTAGAATATAGCATTGCAGGCTAACTCTGCCCACAGCCAGCAGTTCGATCCTGACCGGCTCAAGGTGGACTCAGCTTACCATCCTTCTGAGGTCGGTAAAACGAGGACCCAGATTGTTTGGCAGACAATAAGCTGACTCTGTCAATCACTTAGAGAGGGCTGTAAAAGCACTGTGAAGCGGTATATGCTATTGCTATCTTCCTTCCTTCCTCTCTTTCTTTCTTCTTTCTTTCTTATTCTTTCTCCTTCCTTCCTTCTTTCCTTCCTCCCCTCCCTCCCTCTCTCCCCATGGTTAGAAGACAGTATTGCAGGCTAACTCTGCCCACAGCCAGCAGTTCGATCCTGACCGGCTCAAGGTTGACTCGTTGTGGGGGCAATAGGCTGACTCTGTCAACCGCTTAGAGAGGGCTGTAAAGCGGTATATAAGTGCTATCGCTATGCTAATGCTATAGGTAACTTTGAGCCCAGGACCTTCTGCAGAGTAAGGGCAAGGGATGGTCCTATCAGCCTGGCATGGCCAGGTGATGCAAGAACACTCATCCAGACCACCTTGGGGTCTCCGTGGCCTGCAGCCCGCCCTCCCCGCCCCCCCCGAGTCCAAGCAAGCAAGGAGGGAGAATGAAGGGGAGTCCCAAGGATTGGAGGTGGGGGCTTTGCGCCCGGTCCAGCAAACTCCAGGTGACCCCAAGAGAAGCCACAGAAGGGCCCTCAGGGGGGCCTACAGGGGAATGCCACCCCACTCCTTCTGGGGCTGGGCACTTTCTAGCCTTTGATATCCTTTTTAAAAGAGCAGCGACAGGAGCCCTCTAAACATCGGAAGGAGGCTTAGTTTAAAAGAGGCAGGAGGAGGGAGGGAGAGAGAGAGAGAGAGAGAGAGAGGCAAAACGGCACTCAGCTCTGGAGTCTAATCTCCCCTCGACACACATGCCGGTGGGCACCCAGCAGAGGATTAAGAGGAGGGGAAGAGAGGGGCTCCAGCCCCTTTCATTTGCCTCCCCTTCAAACGCAAGGAGCTGAAAAGTCCCCTTCCTCCATTCCTCTGGAATTCGGCCAGTTGCGTGATGGAAAAGGAGAGGCAGCGGCGCTTTTGAAGAGCCTTGCCAGGAGCCGCCCGGGCTCTCTCGCCCCCACTGGTCATCTGCACTTTGACAGGTTTTGAAAAGCCCCCCCCCTCCTCACCTCCCTCTTCTGCACTTTGGGAGGAAAGAGGGGGAGGTGGGTGGGGGGGGAGAGAGAGAGGCTGGTGAGCCCCAAGTGTAAATAAAACCATTAGAGAAAGCCCTTCTAAATCCAAACAAAGCCCACAGCCCATAAGCTCATTAAAATTCAATGCATCCCCAGTTCCATTTTTAACCTCTGCGCTTTTGTTATTAATATGCTTTCCGCGACATGCGCCTTTTGCCAGCTTCCGCTCTGAAATGCCGCCTTAGCGCTGCACCGTTTAGCAACGGAATCCTCTTAGCGGTTTCGAAACATGGCAAGATAGCGCAGGCATCGCGGCCTCCCGACAATCCCATTTGCAAATCCTCCCTCCCTCCCTCCCTCCCTTCCTCCTCCCCACCCACCAATTATTTTTTTTTCCCCTTTTAACCGCGGATGGTTTGGTGGGCAAAGTCGCCTGGGTCCAAAACCCAGAGCCCAAAGGGTTCGCAATCAGGAATGTCTTGTGTTGTGGTCGGTCAGCCGCCGGCTCCTACAGCAGCCGAATCAGAGGAGGAGGAGGAGGAGGAGGAGGAGGAGGCGTGGGAGTCAGGGTCAGCATCCAGGCAACCTGAGAGCTCCGAGGGGGAAGAGGGAATGGAGCTGGCAGAAAGAGAGAGAGGCGGAGCCTGGGCCGTCCATCAGCCCTCAGATGGAGAGTCAACAGCCCCCAGGACTGGAGGTGGCTGATGAGGAAGAGGAGGAACAGCTAGGAACAGTGCCTGACGCGCCGATGCGAAGAAGGCAGAGGAGAGGAGAACAGTGGAAATCTATAGGCCGGTCCTCGGGACAGAAGAGCCACCATCTGGGGGATAGCTCTGGGGATAAAAGGCGGAGGTGAATAGATGTGGCAGACAACTATTCATCTCCCTGCCGGACGGACTTATTAGCCTGCGGTGAGAGAGAAACTTTTCGCCGGGTCTGCCGGCGCTCCTAATAAAGGAATTGTTGATTTAACTTCAGAGGGTTTGCCGTGTTTGGGGAGCTGGGTCAGAACAGGTGGCGAGGAGGACGAATTGGGAAGGGGGAAGAAAACAGTCCTTTCCTTTCTGTCTGACATGGAACCCACACAGACACGCGTGTGGAGCACGCCCCACCCCCCACCCAGGCCACACTCCTCACGTACCTCACAGATGGAAGATTTTGAACCAGATTTGGTCCGGGACATGAAGACACTCAAAAGCCTCATGATGACCAGGTGGACTTCGTTGAGGGGAGAGCGTTCATTTTTCTTGGACACGTCCTGCGAGGGAAGAGAGGGAAAAGTGAGGGAAGGGCGAAGGGAAGGGACTCGTGGTTGCCCGGCGACAGGTAGTCCTTGACTTACAACAGTGTATTTAGCGACCGTTCAAAGTGACAATTTGCACCTGGGGGGGAAAAAATTGAGCCGTGACCGTTTTTCACACACCACTGCAGCAACATTCCCCCCCGCCCCCCCCCCCCCCGTGATCAAAATTCGGACGCTTGGCGATTGCTTCACGTTTATGACGGTTGGTTGCAGTATTAAAGGGTCACGTTGTCATCTTTCGTCCCCTCAGTTTAACAGACTTGGAAGGGACCTAGTCCAGGGGTCTCCAACCTTGGCAACTTTTAAGACTTGTGGCCTTCAACTGGCTGAGGAATTCTGGGAGTTGAAGTCCACAAGTCTTTTTTTTTTTGGTACGAAAAAGTTTTTTTTTTTTTTTTTTTATAAAAAAGTTTTATTTTTACAATCTTGTCAAATAATTCATCCAATGTACAGTTATATACAATTAGTCGGGCCTGCCCAGTCACCACCCCCCTTTTTAACACTCTTCCCTCTTCTACCTTCTTTTACTTTCCAGACCTTCGTCTCCTTCTCTTAGCTACGTCCTCTCCTCCCTCCACCCTACACTCTTCTCCCTCTTCTACCCCTCTTCCTTCCTCTTCTCCTCTTTCCTACCTCCTACTCTCTCTTTTCTCCCTCCCCACCGTTCTAAAATGGCAACTGGTCAGACCCGACCCTACATTAATTATATTTATACATCTTCAATAATGGAGTGATGGTTAATGTACAGGGATTATTGAAAAAGTTTTATTTTTACATTCATGTCCAATAACATATTTAATGTACAGACATATACAATTAATCGGGTCTGCCCGGTCACCACCCCCTTCCTTTAACTCTCTTCCCCTCTCTACCTTCTTCTACTTTCCACAACCTTCCTCACCTTCTCTTATCTACATCCTCTCCTCCCTCGCCCCTACTCCTTTCTTCTCCCTCTTCTCTCTCTCTCTTTCTTCCTTTCCTCCTTCCTCTTTCCCCTTCCTCCTCCTTATCCTCTCTTTCTCCTCTTCCCTTTCCTACTTCCTTCTCTCTTCTCCTTTCTCCCTTTCCACCATTCTGAAATTAATTAAGAGGGCCGTGGTGGCTCAGGCTGTAAGAAGCCTGTTATTAGAACACAGTAACCTGCAATTACTGCAGGTTCAAGCCCGGCCCAAGGTTGACTCAGCCTTCCACCCTTTATAAGGTAGGTAAAATGAGGACCCAGATTGTTGGGGTGGCAATAAGTTGACTTTGTAAAAAATATACAAATAGAATGAGACTATTGCCTTATATACACTGTAAGCCGCCCTGAGTCTTCGGAGAAGGGCGGAATATAAATGTAAACAAACAAAAAAAAATGGTAGCCGGGCAGACCCGACCTTACATTAATTATACATCTTCGATCATCCCTCTACATTAACCATCAATCCATTAATCCATTTTCTAACCTCATCCCCCCCTTTATTACCCCCCCCTTTGCCCCCCCTCCCCCCTGAGACTTCCCAAAACAAACTGAGGGGTATCAAAACTAACAATCATAATCCAAAATAAATCTTAAATTATAATCTCTAGTCACTCCACCCATCATCACACTCTCAATTCCCCTCTCCTTTAAACATATATCTAATACATATATCTAATACAAAACAATTCCTAATTTTACTCATATGCTATTTGATATTTTTTTTATCTGATACTTATTTTGAATATAATCAATCCACATTTTCCACTCTGAAATATATTTTTCTTGTGTGTAGTCTTTCAACTATGCAGAAATTTTTGCCAATTTCTGCCAAATTTGATACTTTAAGTATCCATTCTTCAATTGTAGGTATTTCTAAAGAAGTCCACAAGTCTTAAAGTTGCCAAGGTTGGAGACCCCTGATCTAGTCCATCGCCCCCTACCCCCCCCTCCCCGAGGCTCCTGACAAGCAAAGCCGATGGGGGAAAAGACAGATTTGCTTAACAAACCATGTTCTACTAATGTATGGTAATAAATGCAACGATTCGCTTAACAACTGCGGTAGGGAAGGTCGTAAAATGGGGGCCAACTCACTTAACAAGCGTTTGCTTCACGTCGCAAGAGACAGGTTGCTCCCTGGTGGTCGTAACTCAAGGGCTACCTGTAGCCTGAACCCTTGCCAAACACAAAACGGAGGAGAAAAAGCACCCGCATGATCCCCTGAATTATGATCGGTGCACATGCGCAGACCTATCTCGGATACCCCTTGATTGCAAGTCCTTTGTGTTGTTTTTCCAAAGTTGGCACTACAGATCCGTGCTGGTATTCAGCCGGTTCTATCCGGTTCAGGCGAACCGGTTGGGGCGACTGCGGGAGCATGACGCGGATGTCACGACGACCCATTTTTCCACATTTTCGAGGCTCTGCGCAGGCGCCGAAGACAACTTCGTCGACTGGCGGCCCCCAGGGGGAGGGCCTTCTCTGTGGGAGCTCCGACCCTGTGGAACGAACTTCCCCTCGGACTTCGACAATTACCTGACCTTAGGACCTTTCGCCGCGAACTTAAAACTTATTTATTTCGTATGGCTGGACTAGCCTGATTTTTATTTTTATTGGATGGGTTTTTAAAATTTTGTTATTTTACGGGGGAGTACGTTTTTTAACATTTTGGGCGTTTAAATTAGTTTTTTAAGGGATGTTTTTAATTATTGTGTGTATTTATATTTTATCTGCCTGTTCACCGCCCTGAGTCCTTCGGGAGAAGGGCGGTATACAAATTAAAATATTATTATTATTATTATTATTATTATTATTATTATTATTATTATTATTATTATTATTAAACTTTGCGAACCGGTGGGGAAGGTATGTGAATACCACCCGCTACAGATCTGACTCATTTCGTGACAAGGCGGTCACTAAACAAATTAAATATATACGGTGAAATAAATAAATAGCCAACCCATCCAGGAGTCAAAGGCAATAAGCCTGATCAAGCAGCCAGACGAAGCTCACCAGCTGGCCGGCCGCCTGGCTCTCCCTTGAGCTACTGCTGCCCTCTAGTGGCCAGCAGGTCAAAGGGCTTCTCAGCCTGGCCCCGCAAAGTGGCATTTTCCCCCACAGGTCTGATTTAGGATGATTGTTGATGCTTATTAGGGTTATTGATTCTCTCCTCGATTGGTTCCCATCCTGAGTCACGGGGTTTGACTTAGGATGGGAAGTAACCAAGGAGAGAAGCAACCTGGAAGGAAGGGGAAACTTCCTAACGGTCAGGACGATGAACCAGTGGAACAGCTGGCCACCGGAAATCGTGGGCTCTTCATTAATGGATGTTTTTAAGAAGAGTCTAGAGCAGTGGTTCCCAACCTCCCAGCCATGCCCCACCTAAACATCTCTAAAATCCTGATGCCCCCCCACCTCTCCCGTGACGTATAATTCTTACTTTTCTCAAAAAGTGAACTCTACTCACGCGGAGGAAGCCTAAAAGGGCATTCACTTTGTTTAAACAAGGTTCAAATTGCCCCCATTAAAAAATCAGATTGCCCACCCCCCGCCCCCGTGGGGTGTGAGCCCCACATTAGGAACCACTGGTCTAGACAGTCACTTAACTGAAATGGTACAGGGTCTCCTACTGGAGCAAGGAATTGGTCCCTTCCAGCTCTATTCTGATTGAGAGCTTAGGGCAGGGGTCAGCAACCTGCGGCTCTGGAGCCGCATGTGGCTCTTTCATTCCTCTGCCGTGGCTCCCTGTTGCCGGTCATCGGCTCTACTATTGATAGGACTTTCGGTCAGGACAGGAAGAGGAAAACGGATGCCACTCTAGGAGGAGACTCTGTGGTGGGGGGAACCGGACTTCCAGTCAGGAGAGGAAAAAGGATGTCGCGCTAGGAGGAGACTATGATGGGGGAACCGGGACTTCTGGTTGGCTCCAGAATGGAACGGGGGCTCCCGGTTAGGAGCTTTGCGGCTCTTTTGAGTGTTTAAGGTTGCCGACCCCTGGCTTAGGGTTTCAAGGTGATAAAGGATCCCCAACATATATGCAACCCTAAAATACCAATAAGTTCTGTATGTACCTTTACTGCTCATATGATTCTGTAAGGAGTTTGTAATGTTGATGGAAAAATCACTTCTATGTGAAAGCAGAAGTTATCTTGCTTGGCGGAGGCGTGTGTTGCAAACTTAGGGGAATATTTCTACATATTGTAACTGTTTACGTCTTAACTTTTTAACCCTGAAATGTACTGAACAAGAATAGGATACTGGAGGTGACTAATGACACGTGTCAGAGGATGTCTCATGTCATGAAAGGTGACATAAGGTGTAAGATAATTGCCATATATAGACATGTTAACTGTAAACCAATTATGTACCATTTCGTATTTTCCTGCTTTCTACTTTCTGTATCTGAAGCTGTCGTGTCCCACTCCTCCGCTGACGGCCGGGTCAGGGAAATCCGAATCAGGCTTGCCTCTGCAGCTCTGCCCAAAGTCCTAGCAAAGTCCGCAGAGCAGGCAGGAGACCAGTAAGTGACTTCAGCAAGATAAGTTCGACTTTGCCTGACTCAGAAACTGCCAGAAAGCAGATCCTTTATATAGGCCATGGGGTGTGGCTCCATGACTCAGCACTCATTAAGGCCTGTCCCTCCCTTCCTTCTGTTGCCTCCGCCTATCCAATCTTCTGATGCGAGGGTCACTCCAATCAGCTGTTGGTAATAAACCCTCCTCAGGCTCACATGCTGTGGAGGAGGGGGAGGGGTCTAGCTGCTCCGTTTGCCTGGGCATGGAGTCAGGGCTGGGGCCGGGAGGTGCTCCTTCTTCTGCAGTTTGTCTGGGCATGGAGCCAGGACTGGGGCCGGGAGGCATACATTCCTCCGTGTTCAGGAGCAGATAAGAAGGCCCCGGCTGCTCTGAGGGCGGGCAAGACACAACAGAAGCTATAAAAGTATAGGGTTCGGTGGTGCCAGCTGTTCAGACTTTCTTTTCCATGCAAGTGGAGGTCTGTGCCTATTTGCGCAAATAATTAAATAAATACTTCCTGTTTCTCTAATCCTTTGTGGTATTTTCTCCTCCACCGGAAAAGGTGGGCATTGTCCCATATCAAAGGTAGGAATCGCTGCCTCTCATAGTATTTCCCAACTACGTTCATGTCTCATCCTGTGGGAGGGAGGTGTCATGCAGAAAGAGAGGGTGTGGGGGTGTGTGCGCGCGCGCGCCTCCGTGCGTGTTACCTTCTTCTCCATGCAGAGCTCCGCAATCAACTGGGCGAGAAGGTTATCCAGGGCCCCTTTGTCTTTTTCTTCATCGCCATCGAGGTCTGTGGTCAGCATCAGGATCACCTGGGCACAAGGAGCATCGAGGGACAAAGTCAAAGGCAGCAGCCGGAGAGGTGTAGAGTCCACCAGCCGGTGGTGGGTTGCTTCCGGTTCCCCTGGTTCGGGTAAACCGGTAGTGGAGGCGGTGGGAAGCTCTGCCCAGATGTCATCGAAAACGATCTGCGCGTGCGCAGAAGCGCCGCACGCTCGCAAAGTGAACGAGCGCGCCCGCGCGCTACCAATAGCGAACCGGTAGTGCCGGGTTTTGAAACCCACTACTGCCGCCAGGTTTGGTGGACAGAAGTCTCTCCCACCCATCCGCTCACCCCTGGCCCTCCAAATAACACTAAAAGCGTTCAAATAATAAACTCTAGTGTTCATGTAGTTGTGATGATGCTACATATTTTCATGTATGGTGGACTTGTAAGAAAATTAAGTCTTTCTGGATAAGAATTTGGTGGATTATGCAGAATGTTCTGAAGAAGAAGATAAAGTTCCTACCGCAATTTTTCCTTTTGGGAATAACAACAGACTGTACAGTGATTGAGACTAAATTGATTTTGAACTTAATAACAGCAGCAAGACTGTTGATTGGACAATATTGGAAGAAAAAAGAATTACCCACAATAGAAGAATGGATATTGAAAGTTTCCAATTTGGCCGAGATGGCTAAAATCTCAGTCTTCTTGAAAGACAGTACTCAAGAAAAATATCTAAACGAATGGAAGAATTGGATTGATTATATTCAAAATAGATATCAGATTAAGAAATTTCAGATTGCCTTTGAATGAAGGATGTTGTTTTTGATTTTAATGGAAGAAGTCAGGTTATGTGAGAGAGAAGGATTATAATTGTGTTAGATTTAAAAAATTTAATGTATGACTGTTTGTTTATTGAACTATACCTTGTGTTTGCTCCGGGAAGTCGGGGAGGGGTTTTGGAGGGAAGGGGGAAGGAGGGGGACGGGGAAAATTTAATAATTGTTGTAAAACTTTTTCAATAAAAGCAGGGTCAGTGAGAGGCGCTGTACCGAGGGACCTTCCATATTCCCAGGCTGTGCTTAGGATTACCGGGCAGCGTTAGGAGAGAAACTGGACCTGGTCTTTTGAGTACCAGTCCAAGGAAAAAGAGGGAGAAACAGAGAAGGGAACCACAGCTAGGGAAAAGACCAGTATGAATCACAAAGATAGCAGGGGGCAAAGTGTCACTCAGACCTACCTGCATGTAGGGGATGGCCCGGACCCCGCCAACGTTCCTCAGTTGGGGAAGGGTCTGCAGCAGCCGTTCCAGCAGCATTAGCCTGACCATGTGCAACCTGGAAAAAGAAGTGAGAGAGAGAGAGAGAGAAGGAGGGAGAGAGAAAGAGAGGGAGGGAAAGAGACGGAGAGAGAGAACGAAAGACAAAGGGGGGGGGGAGAGAGTGAGAGAAAGGAGGAGGAGGAGGAAGACATGTGAGGGCTGGCTGTAAAACCACACTCTGGCAACTGAGCAGCATGAATTATTTTAGCCTTAAGAGACGTCCACAGGAAGGACTATTTGATTGGCAGAACCTGGGATGAGTAAGCCCTGAGGAAGAGGAAGGGGCCTAACCACCCCAACTGTCCCCCACTGCTCGCCCCCCCATGGCATCTGAAGGAACAGTCAGAAGCTACAGGATACCGGCCCTTCCCCACGCTCCTCCTCCTCCTCCTCCCCCACACGCTCGGTCTCCCCCGCTGCAGTTTGACTCACGACCATTTCCATTTCCCCAGGTTGGGGATGCGCGAAGAGGGCCCTGCGGCCTTGGTTCCAAGACACCCCCCCCCCAAGCAGGGAACAGAGCTCTCTTGCCTGTTGCTGGCGTGGACGTCCCCTTCGCCTTCGCCCTCGCCTTCAGAGCCTTCGCCCTCGGGCTGACCGGTGGCGGTGCTGATGGCCCCTGTACTGGAGCTGATGCTCCCAGGCCCTGCCGGATGGCCCTCGGCCGCCGTGTCTCCGTATGCGCTGCTTCGGCCGGACACTGAAAGGGACAGCCAGGAGGGTGAGCCCCGGTGGTCCCTGGAGGTGCCTGGACAGGGGTGTCAAACTCAAGGCCCGGGGGGCGGATCTGGCCCGCGGGTCGCCCTGGAAACAGCCAAGGACTGGCCTGTGGAGCCTCTGCCAGCAATAATGGAGCTTGGAAGTGCTGCCGGTGGCCCGCTGGCAGAAGGTTGCAGGAAGCTGTCACAGCCAAAAACAGATCTCGGGAGCAGTGGTGAAATTCATTTTTTTTTACTATCGGTTCTGTGAGCGTGGCATGGTGGGAGTGGCAGGGGAAGGATACTGCAAAATCTCCATTCCCTCCCGACTTCTGGGTGAAGGCTATTGCAAAATCTCCATTCCCACCCCACTCCTGGGGCTAGCCAGAGGTGGTATTTGCCAGTTTTCCGAACTGCTCAAAATTTCTGCTACCGGTTCTCCAGAACCTGTCAGAACCTGCTGGATTTCACCCCTGGCTCCAGAGTCTGTTTTCGCTGGCAGAACACTTGGGCCACCACAGGAGCTGCCGACACGAGTGACACCGATCTGGCCACACCCACCCTGCCCTTCCCCCCCCCCCGAAGTCAAACACATCTCTGATGCAGCCCCTCAATGAAATCAAGTTTGACTTCCCTGGTCTGGGGGGAAAAGAGAAAGCCCCCCCCCCCCCACACCTCTTTCCCAGGCCAGGCCTGGAAGGTCTTCAGCTTGGACCGAAGAGGCAAATGGCCCCCAAAGGGAAGGGGAAACCGAGGAGGGGCGATTACCACTGTGCTCGCCTGCCACGGAATCCACGGCGCTGCCCCCGCTCTCGGAGCCCACGCTGCCCCCGTGGTCGGCTGGGGAGGTGCGGAGCGTAGAGCCGTCGGTCGCGGCCGTGCTGCCTTCGTCGTCGGAAGCTGGAGCTAGGGGAGTAAGGAGAGCTGTTACAAGTAAAAACCCGGTCTCTGAGCTGCTCGAACGGGGACCAGCCCGAAGCAGGCCGAAGAAATGAGGACGGGGGGTCTTTGTCGCTCAATTCCCTTTTCAAATCCCCATCGAAACAAACAGGGGGGGGGCAGTCTGTTCGAACTGGAGGCAACGAGGATCAGGGTGGATAAAAATCAATTATTATTATTTTTGTTACAAAATCAATCAGATTTTTAAAAAAATTTAAATCGGATTTTTAAAATATTTTTATTGAATTTATTTTAATAAAATGCTTTATGCTAAGATGGAAATTGTCCATGTGATTGCTGGGCAGTTTTAAGAAAGAATTGTTAGATGGTCTGACCTCTGATTAAGTAATATAGAAATATGTTCAGATCTGTGAAATTCAAGAAGTTATTAATGATGTTTTGGGGAATTAAATAACGGAGACTAGACTTCATTTAAATATTTTTCAGTATGGGATGGAATAGAATTTTTTTATCAGATATGTGCAAATAACAACTTTAAAAAGGAGAAGAAAATATATTGTATTAGACCAATTTGAAATATGTTTAAGGATGTACCTGACTGATAATCTGTTCACAATGATTTTTATTATTATTATTATGTTTATAAAAAATAAAAAATATTTTTCAAAAAAAATGCTTTTGGAGTAAAAAAAAAATCTATCTAAACATAGTTTTCTATTTAAGAGACATCAATAATTTTATTTTATTCAGCATGAAGCGGAGCTTAGTTATGTAGCACGAGGCTGTACGTTCTGCAATATTTACATTTTTGGGTTAAAGTCGTTCCATGCATCCAAGCTCGGCAAGCTAAATAGGAAAACCCTCATGCTGTTGGCAAAATAATCATATTAAAGATTTCTAACCACCAGCAAGAATGAATCCTTGCATTTAAAGAGCACCTATCATTTCAGATCCATCATGGCAGCGCCTGTTAGAGGGCATCCACTCACCTGCTACCCGCTACGTCCCTCATACCTTGTTGTGTCCCTTCCACATCACCAGCCGTCCCATTAAAGTGAATGAGACGGTCGGTGAGTCAACAGCGGGTCAGAGGAGGAGCCGCTGCGGGACAGAGATGACGGTTGCTCTTTAAAAATTATGTTTTAAATCGGGTTGGTTTAAAGCAACCTTTTTATACCTACCGCCCACTTTTGTATCTCTGTTAGTAGTAAAATTTTCTAACCGCCCACCGGTTCCGCAGTAATGGTGATTGTGTATCATCATCTGCACATGCCTCTCGCGCATCGTGGATTGGGTTGGGGGGGGGGGCGAGTGCCGGCTACCAGCTCTGCTTGTCTGTTACAGCTGGGGTGGTGTGGGGGGAGATGCGCGAGCTATTCTGGGACGAGGCTCTTTTGTTTGCGGTCGCACTAGAGCGCCATTTAGTTTCACTTACCTAACGTGAACTAAACTTATGCGCGGGCGATACAAGTAGTATATTTTCAGAAATTTAAATTGTCACGGGGAATTTTACGAAAACCTAATGAAAATGTTTTTAAATAATACTATGAAAATTTTTTAAAAAGTCAATTAAATTTAAAAAAAAAGGAATGTGCTTCAGTATCGTACAAAACCCCTACCGCTTACCATGAAAGCTGGAACGCCCACTAATGGGCGGTAGGGACCAAGTTGACTACCACTGATTTAAATCAAGCCTTTTTACTAGTGATTTAAATCATGACTTAAATTGCAATTTAAATCAACTTGATTTCAATCAAGTCAGAACTTTTAGTCATTTACTGTCATTATTTCTGTTTCACGATCCAGCTCGTGCCTTGAAAAGTCCAGCATGAAAATGTAAAATACCTTTTTAATACAAAGGGTTCAGATCACTTATTAGCTGGAAGCCCATCCACATATAACCGTGTTTCTCCGAAACTAAGACCTTGTCTTATATTTTTTTGAACCCTGAAATAAGCGCTTGGTCTTATTTTCGGGGACGTCTTATTATTTCGGGACACCTGGAGGAAACCAGAAGAAATGGCAGGGACAGGCTGCGCATGCGTTTAAATAGTTTCAGGGGAGAGTTTATTTTCGGGGGGGGGGCTTATTTTCAGGGGAGGGATTATTTTAGCGCATGTGTTCAAAAGCCCGACTGGGGTTATTAACAGCGGTTGTCTTAATTTTTGGGGAAACGGTATGAAGGCAAGTCCACGAGGCACAAAACCTCTCCATTTTTTGTGTGGCTGAGGGTAGGCTTATAACCAGATCTTTCCAGTCCGACTCCCATCATCTTAAAAACTACACCCCAGCTGATTTTGGAACGGTAACGGAAGGGGTAAACCCACCACCTGTAAGATGTCGGTGAAGAAGAGATACAAAGAGACAGGGTGGGATTTGATTTAAATCAAAACGATTTAAAATCAAATCCACCCTGACGAGGACTGTCTCGCGGGAGGGCATCCGATCCAGGCACGCCTCACCCAACCCCAAGGACCGGGTTTTTACCCCGTGCTCGTTACCTGATGCAGTGGTGTCTGACAGAGTCCCGGCATCCAGAGAGGAAGAGCTGGGGGCTTGTCCAGACAGCCCCAGGCTCTGCAGGCCGAGAGCGCTGCTGCTGCTGCCTAGGTGAGAGAAAGCGGGGGGGGGGGGAAGGAAGGATGGGAGAAATCAACGCCGGGGGTATGGGAGGAAGCCACAAACAAGTCTCTGGGGTGTTTTTTTTCTCTTCCATATCCGGGACAGTAATAGCAATAGTTCTTAGACTTATATACCGCTTCACAGTGCTTTCCGGCCCTCTCTAAGCGGTTTAGAGTCAGCCTCTTGCCCCCAACAATCTGGGTCTTCGTTTTACTGAGCTCAGAGGGACAGAAGGCTAAGTCAACCTTGCCTCGGTTAGAATCGAACTGTCGGCAGCGGGCAGTGAGTTAGGCCTGCAATACTGCATTCTAACCACTACGGTTCTTATACAGCAACAGCAATAGCACTGAGACTTATATACCGCTTCACAGGGCTTTTACAGGCTTCTCTAAGCGGTTTACAGAGTCAGCCTATTTGCAATCCAGCAATGTCATTTGATCCACCTCGGAAGGACGGAAGGCTGAGTCCACCTTGAGCCTGGTGAGATTCGAACTGCCAAATTGCAGGCAGCCGGCAGTCAGCAGAAGTAGCCCGCAGGACTACACTCTAACTACTGCGCCACTGCGGCTCCCTCCATTCTCCTTGGTTGACAGCACAGGAGGCCTTGCCTTTCCCCAGGTCTGTAAAGGAGCCCCCCCCCACACACACACACACATTGTAGAAGGGGCCGCCTGCCTCTCCTCACCCTGCTGGTCCTGTTGCAGGCTCAAGGCAATGGCCAGCTCGACCATGGTTTCGTCGTCGGCATCGGGAGGGATATCCAGCATGGGGGGGAAGCCCTCGGCCCCAGCCAGAAGAGCCTCCAGGGGAGATGGGTTCCCGTTGTTCACGTTGTCGGCGGTTTCCAGGACCATCGATTCAGACTAGGAGCAGGAGAGATGCCGAAACATTGTGGCCGACTGCATTAGACCTGGGGTCCCCAACCCTCGGTCGGCATCAGTCTGTTGCATGCCAGGAATTGGGCTGCGCAAACAAGCGAAGCCCCCATCTCCGGGATGCAGGCAGCATGCAAAACCACACCCTTTCCAGTCCGGGGTAAAACCTCTCTCCACGGAACCGGTCCCTGGTGCCCAAAAGATTGGAGGCAGTTCCATTAGACACATTCCCCCATTATACCTCTGGGGGAGCGACATACCCTTTGACCCCCTCTAAGGGATCATTAAATGTAAGAAACACCCCCCCCCCAAATGAAGCATCCCCATGCCCCAGTTCTTCTCCAGGCTGAGCGGCAGAGCCTGATTCCCCTGGCCAGCCGGGGGACTCACCACCATCTCAAAGTCTCCGTGGTCCACCTCGTTTTGCTCCTGGCTCTCCTGCCGAATGTCCTCCCCGCTGGGCAGGCCGGGGGTCTGCATCTTGTCATCAGCATCATCATCGTCATAATCGTCTTTGTCGCCTGGATGTTTAAAAAAAAAAGTGAGAGAGAGAAGTCCTGCGAAGCCCAGCCAGACGCATGGGAGAGCATGGGGGGGGTGGGTGGGAAGGGGAGGGAAAGAGAGATAAGAAAGAGGGAGGGAGCGAGATGAGAAAAGAGGGGCCGTGATAGCTCAGGCTGTTAAGAAGCCTGTTATTAGAACACAGAGCCTGCAATTACTGCAGGTTCAAGTCCCACCAGGCCCAAGGTTGACTCAGCCTTCCATCCTTTATAAGGTAGGTAAAATGAGGACCTAGATTGTTGGGGGGGGGGCAATAAGTTGACTTTGTAAAAAACATACAAATAGAATGAGACTATTGCCTTATACACTGTAAGCCGCCCTGAGTCTTCGGAGAAGGGCGGGATATAAATGTAAACACAAAAAAAAAAAAAAGAGGGAGGAGAGAGGGAGGGAGATGAGAGAGAGGGAGAGGGAGGGAGAGATGAGCAAGAGAGAGAGAGAGAGGGAGGAGATAATAAAGGGAGAGAGGGGGGGAGGGAGGAGAGAGATGAGAAAGGGAGAGGAGAAAGAGAGGAAGAGGGAGGAGATGAGAAAGAGAGGGAGGAGAGATATAAGAGAGGGAGAGAGAGGAGGAGAGGAGGAGATGATAAAGAGAGAGAGGGAGGAGATGATAAAGAGGAGAGGGAGGAGAGAGAGAGGAAGAGGGAGGAGATGAGAAGAGAGAGGGAGGGAGAGGGACCGAGATGATAAAGAGAGAGGGAGAGAGAGGGAGGGAGGGAGATGAGCAAGAGAGAGGGCGAGAGAGGGAAGGAGAAAGAGAGAGATGAGAAAGAGAGAGGGAGGGAGAGGGAGGGTGGAAGAGGGGGAGAGACAGAGAGAGAGAGAGAGAGAGAGAGAACATGGACGGGGCAAGACAACGTCTCCAGTCCCAGCCAGGGGGACGTAACTCTCCCGAAAATGAAGAGATACTCCTGGGGTCTCCTCAAAGGGAAGCCTTCTCCAGGGGCTGTGTCCCCCTCCCTGGCGGGGCTTCCCGCGAGCTTTTCCTTGTCCATGCTGCAGGCTCCAGAACAGCGCTCCCCCTTACCCATGGGGGTGTTGCTTCGAGGGGAAGAAGGCAAGGTCACGTGTCTCCTCTTGTTCCTGGGCCTCAGCACCCGGATCAGCGCTTGCTTGCAAGAGAAGCTCACAGCCGGATCCTGGAAGGCAAAGAGACAAATCGAAAGTGTGTTTGGGGGGGGGGGGGAGAAGAGGAGGGGGGCAACGGTCTGGGACTGGGGGAGGGGCAGGAACGAACTCTCAAGGGACTTAAGCTTCAGGTTCTCTGCCAGAGAAGTTCAAGAGTTGCAGGTTTCCAGAGGAATCTTCAAGCCGCATTCATACCTCGGGTAGGTTTCAAAACCCGTCGCTACCAGTTTGCTACAAGACAGAGCCTCCCACCGCTGCCGCTACCAGTTCGCCAGATCCAGGGCGAACCGGTAGCAGCCCACCACTAGTTCCCACGCTGTTCAGACCTAGCTGAACTTGGTTTAGTTCACGGCTGCAGCCTAAGAAACTAGCCTCTTCCCTGCCTGGACAACAAGAGGACAAACGGGAAGGAGTGAGCCGTGGTTCCATCTGGCTCAGGCTGGAGCTTTCTGATTGGGGATTATGGGAGCGGACATCCAGCAGGAATCCAGGCCATGCAGCCACAGGAGTGTTTGACTAGCAGAGGCCGCCGAGTTCTCAGAGCCTTTTGCCTCCCCTCTTTTGGGAGCTCCAGGAGGAGGAAGAGGAGGTGGCCCTTCCCACCCTCTCCTCCTTACTAGGCTGCCAACGGTTCTGACCCAAGCTTCCCCAACAGCACGAAGCCGAGTCCCCGTCCCGATAAACCCCTTTTATTTAATTTACAGTGAATTCCTCTCCAGCAAAGTCTTTCTTCTCCCGCAGTCTTTCAAGAGAGTTCACAATTACTGACCTTTATCAGGCTTTGGAGAGCGGCCAGGCCGATATCTTTCATTGGCAAGAATGCAGGAATGAACTAATTGTCTCTTGCAAACTCCACTCCCCTGTCGCTCCTCTTTTATTCCCTCTGGGAGGGGCCCTTCATTGTAGCCTTACTCCCAAGTTGTTCTTTAGCTGTTCCCTTGTCTGGCAACTCTGTGCATGCGCACACTGGGAACAGGCTCCAGCTGTTCATCTGCCTCTGACTCCGAAGGCAGCTGATAACTGTCGGACGGCCCTGGCCCCCTCTCTGTCTCCGACGCAGAGCCCTCATCAGAGCCTTCCCCAGACTCCAGGACTGGCCCATGTTCCTCCCCAACCTCCTCACTGTCCGAATCTGCTGCCAGCTCTGCTGGCCGCTGGTGGGCCACAACACCAATTCCCACTGGGTTTGGATGCTCCCCGCCACAGCCAACCAACAGCCGAGGGTGCAAGAGACAAGTCAGGCCTCTCTTGCTGCTCCCTCTGGGGTCTTTGGTTAGCCTCCCCTGCTGAGTGGGGAGCGGGGCATCCTCCGCCCTTCTACAACAAAGACACGTGGAACATACCCTGGTCACTTGGGAACTGACCCAAGACCAGCCGTAAAATAACATACCGGGCAGAGCAACATCTGCATGTAGATTTTGGAGGCGACATTGATGCAGTCCAGCTCGCAGATGCAATATCCATGGAGGATGTCTATGAGGGCGTTGACGGTGGCCTCGACGTGGGTCAGCCCTGCAGCACAGAGAGGACGGGGGAGGAGAGCTCAGGGAAAGTGGGAATCCTGTATGCCATGGACAGGTGCCCTTTCTGCTCCAGGGGAGGAAAGGAGGGAGGGAGGGAGGGAGAGAAAGGGAGAGAGAGAAAGGAAGAAAGGAGAAAGAAAGAAAGAAAGAAAGAAAGAAAGAAAGAAAGAAAGAAAGAAAGAAAGAAAGAAAGAAAGAAAGAAGGGAAGGAGGGAGGGAGGGAGGGAGGGAGGGAGGGAGAAAGGAAAATAAAGAGGGAGAGAGAGAAAGAGAGAGAAAAAGGAAGAAAGAAAAAGAGAAAGAAAGAGAGACAAAGAATGAAAGAAAGAACTAAAGAAAGAGAAGGAAGGAGGAGGGAGGGGAGAAGGAGAGAGAAAGAAAAGAAAGAAAGAAAGAAAGAAAGAAAGAAAGAAAGAAAGAAAGAAAGAAAGAAAGAGGGAGGGAGGGAAAAAGAAAGAAAGAGAGAGAGAGAGAGAGAAAAAAAAGAAAAAAAGAAAGAAAGAAAGAAAGAGAAAGAAAGAAAAGGAGGAGGAGGAGGGAGGGAGGGAGGGAGGGAAGGAAGGAAGGAAGGAAGGAAGGAAGGAAAGGGAGGGAGGGAGTGGACTGTTAAGAGGAGCTTGGAGGAGATAGTCCATTACAAGGTCCAGAGATGGAAGGCAGCATGAACAGTTCAGTTGAGACAAATATTTTGTGTGCGAAGCCTGGCAAGCTGCCATGTGCCTGGCATGGAACACTCTTCATGGCCGCCCCCACCCTGGCAGCCATGTCTGATCCCCGCTCGAGAAAGACGGTCCCCACCTGGCAAGCAAGCAGGCGCCAGGAAGGCGTTCTTGGGTTTGGAGGCGTGAAGTTTCCAGAAATGGTTGACCAGCTGGGTAATAAAACTGCACCCTTCTCCTTCGGGGGCCTTCGCAGCCTCTTGCCCTTCTTCGATGCTTTCTGAAAGTTTAAGGTAAGGCTTTTTTTTTTTTTTGCTGAGCAGATGGAAGCCCCCACCCCACCCCAAGCCCCCAAGCCCATTCTCAAAAGAGCGGAGTAGGGGAAGCTGGGCGCGTGGGGATTTGTGTGCAAGGAGAGGAGGGAGTTTTGCCCTACCTGTTTCCAGAGACGGAAACTTCGACTCCGTGAAATGGACCAGGTTGTTCGGCCGCATGATGGCGATGGAGCGGGCGGTGATGACCAGTCTCTGAAAGACCTCCGGTTCCAGGTCCTTCCCTTCTTTGTTCGAGGTGGTGAGGTACTGGATGGCTTTGCTCAACAGGGCCTGATCCTGTGGGAGGCAGACCGTGCCGAAAGGAAAGAGCTGAATCGGAGTCCCCTTCCTCACAATGACCCGATGCCACAAGGCAACACAAGACAACGCAACGCACCTCTACTCTCAACTTGACAACAGAAACGAAGGGGGGAGGAAAAGAGGGGAATGTTTGGAATGTACAGGGAGCTGGGAGGGCAGCGAGTAATGTATGGGAGCCGTTGGCAGCCTGAGAAAATCCTGACACTTCAAGGCCGTGCGATTGGATAATGGGTAATTCCTCACATGGGGGATAGGGGAAATTAACCGTGCTGTTTTTCGCACGAAAACTTCAGAGCTGGCTTCGCTTCTCCTGCGCCCGTGTGGATCTATCAGTAAATGTCTACGGAGATTCTCAGTCATCCAGGTCATGGCTGTCCCAAAGGTAACGTCAGGGTTCCAAGTAACACCGCCAATGAAATCAAACTCCGAGGCTTGCAATTCCTCAAAGCTAACTTTTATTAGGGATGTCATATTGGCACATCTGGGAAAACCCGAATCTGAGAGCTTCCGGGTTTCCTTCACCCCCCAAAAAAATTCAAGACCTTGCCCATTTCTCCCACATGTCCACCAAATGCTCCAATCAGTTCCTTCACGTACAGAAGACAACCTCCACTTTCTTCTCAGCGCAGCTGTCGGACACCATGGCCTTGAACTCCTCTGCAAAGTTTTATTATGGCTAATTCTACTTCAGTTGTTTAATCCCCCCTCCCAACTTCCCACGGTAGGATTGCGGCAGATCTGAATCCTGAAGGCACCAAAGGTAACACGGCTTCCAGGCCTGACAGGTGCTTTTTCAAGAGACAAGTTCAGAGCTTCTTAGATGAGAAGTGAAATGTCTCCAAAGAAAATCCAGAAAGTCCAGTTGCTTCTTGAAAAAGCACCTTTTTTGGGGCAACCATGACCTGGATGACCGAGAATCTCCATAGGCATTTAGCTCTGCACTTTGGGATGAACATCCTCCGAATGGTGCGGGAGTCTGAACAGGTTTCCACGGAGCTGAAGAAGCTAAACGATGTGCTAAAAGAATGCAAATGACCAGCGGTCTGCAAAAACATCAAAAACATCATCAAAAAAGGACAACAAAGAATGTTCTTTCTGCGCCAATTCAGGAAGCTCAAACTGCCCAAGGAGCTGCTGATTCAGTTCTACAGAGGAATTATTGAGTCTGTCATTTGCACCTCTATAACTGTCTGGTTCAGTTCTGCAACCCAACAAGAAAGACACAGACTTCAGAGGATCATTAGAACTGCAGAAAAAATAATTGCTACCAACCTGCCTTCCGTTGAGGACCTGTATACTGCACGAATCAAGAAGAGGGCCGTGAAAATATCTACAGACCCCTCGCATCCTGGACATCAACTGTTTCAACTCCTACCCTCAAAACGACGCTATAGAGCACTGCACACCAGAACAACTAGACACAAGAACAGTTTTTCCCCAAAGGCCATCACTCTGCTAAACAAATAATTCCCTCAACACTGTCAGACTATTCACTAAATCTGCACTACTATTAATCTTCTCATCGTTCCCATCACCCATCTCTTTCCACTTATGACTGTATGACTATAACTTGTTGCTGGCAATCCTTATGATTTATATTGATATATTGACCATCATTTGTGTTGTAAATGTTGTACCTTGATGAAGGTATCTTTTCTTTTATGTACACTGAGAGCATATGCACCAAGACAAATTCCTTGTGTGTCCAATCACACTTGGCCAATAAAAAATTCTATTCTATTCTATTCTATTCTATTCTATTCTATTCTATTCTATTCTATTCTATTCTATTCTATTCTATTCTATTCTATGAGTATAAATCCTTCCATTCCACACCATCCAGTCAGAGCTGAAGAAGCTTCTTGGATGAGAAGCGAAACGTCTTCAAAGAAAAACCAGAAAGTCCAACTTTGCTGAGGGTCTTCCGAATTCCCCTGGGGCTCCGCAGGGCGCCGAACGGGAGGGATTCGGGAAGCTGCTTCGGGAAGGAAACTGGCTCGCTTACCTTGTGGTTGTGGTAAGCGGAGCGGCTGGCGTGGAGGCTGGCCAGCAAGCTCTTGGTCTGCTGCTGGACGCTGGAAGGGGCCGGCGTGGACAGCAGCATGGTAGCCAACTCCTGAGTGGCAGCCTTGGTCTTCTCCTGAGGGCAGACGATCTCAAGTCAGACGGCGCTTGCTCCGGGGATTGGGAAGACGCCCACCCACCCACCCACGAGAAGGTGGAATGCCACAGCCTGCTCAAGACCCAGCGGGCTGCCTTTCTGAATCTTAATTCGAATGGAGGACAGGGAGGTTTCATTTCCGGACAAATCTCTGCTTCAGCACAGCAGTCCGAAAAGTTAGGATCCATAAGATCAGACCGGATCGCCCGATCCAGTAGTGATGGCGGCGGGTGGTTTGGAGAACCGGTAGCAAAAATCCCTGCCCCCCGCAGTGCCCAGCTGAGCTGCGTGATCATCAGAGTTTTTTTTTTTTTTACTTTTAAAAGCATTTTTTCTTCGGCCGAAAAAATGCTATTAAAAGTAAAAAAAAAAAAAGAGCCTCTGATGATCGCGTGGCTCATCTGGGATCGTCAAAAGCTTTTAAAAGCATTTTATTACAACCTCTTTGGCCGAAGAGGTTGTAGAAAAAATGCTTTTAAAAGGCTCTAACGATCCCAGCTGAGTTGCCTGATTGTCAGAGGCTTTTTTTTTTCCTTTTAAAGGCCAAAAAAATGCTTTTAAAAGAAAACAAAAACCTCTTGACGATCAGGCAACTCAGCTGAGATCGTCAGAGGAGCTTTTTAAAAGCATTTTTTTGTACAACCTCTAGAAAAAATGCTTTTAAAAGTAAAAAAAAAAGGCTCTGACGATCGCGTGGCTCAGCTGGGATCGTCAGAAGCTTTTAAAAGCATTTTTTCTACAACCTCTTCGGCCAAAAATATTGTAGAAAAAATGTTTTTAAAAGGCTCTAGCGATCCCAGCTGAGTTGCCTGATCGTCAAGAGGCTTTTAAAAGGCTCTAACGATCCCAGCTGAGTTGCCTGATTGTCAGAGGCTTTTTTTTTTCCTTTTAAAGGCCAAAAAAATGCTTTTAAAAGAAAACAAAAACCTCTTGACGATCAGGCAACTCAGCTGAGATAAATCAGAGGAGCTTTTTAAAAGCATTTTTTTGTACAACCTCTAGAAAAAATGCTTTTAAAAGTAAAAAAAAAAGGCTCTGACGATCGCGTGGCTCAGCTGGGATCGTCAGAAGCTTTTAAAAGCATTTTTTCTACAACCTCTTCGGCCAAAAATATTGTAGAAAAAATGTTTTTAAAAGGCTCTAGCGATCCCAGCTGAGTTGCCTGATCGTCAAGAGGCTTTTTAAAAAAAAAAAGAGCAAAAAAAATGCCTTTAAAAGAAAACAAAAACCTCTGATGATCAGGCAACTCAGCCGGGATCATCAGAGGAGCCTTTTAAAAGCATTTTTTCTACAACCTCTTCAGCCGAAGTGTAGAAAAAATGTTTTTAAAAGTAAAAAAAAAAAAAAAGTTGGCCATGCCCACCTAGTCACATTACCCCACCACCAAGCCATGCCCACAGAAGTGGCAGTAACGAATTTTACATTTCACCACCGCTCCCCACAACACACACACACACACACACCCAAGCAAAGTGACTTGCCTTCTCGTTGATTGGTCCGACGGCAAACCAACTTTCCAGGGCTTCTAAAGAACTCACTACTAGCCTGCAGGAGGAAAGACAAGGAGAAAAGATCGGTCAGAAAAGGCTCGACACGAGAGCCCCACCCCCACCCCCAGTTGGCTTAGAAAGAAGGCGGGGAGCTGTTGGGGATGCCAAACCCTTTGCTCTCTTCCACCCCCCCGCTCCCCTCCCCCCTCAGCGCAGAGAAAAGAATCAAAGCGAAAGAAAAAGCTGCTACAGGCACCATGCAAGTCTAGGGGCAATCAGGCTTGTGTTCGAGAAAAACTCAGGGCTGCTTTAGGGCACATCACCGGCCGGGTCACACCCCTCTAGTTCCTGATGGTGGGTGACGGCAGTGAAGATGAGTTACTTTCAGGAAGCTTCCTTTATTCAAAGTCAACACAAAAGCCTGTAGGCCTGCGGATATATTACATCAAGAGCGTCCCCACTATCTATTAATGGGCCTATCTTGTTCTGAATAAATCCAGGCTGACTTACTGTATTTTTCGGTCTATAAGACACACTTCCCCCCACAAAAGTGGGTGGAAAAGTCTGTGCGTCTTATAGAGCAAATGTTGCCAGAGCCCCGCCTACCCGCCGGCCCTCACCCTTTGGCCTTCCAGCAATTAATTAATTAATTAATTAATTAATTAATTAATTAATTATTTACATTTCTATACTGCCCTTCTCCGAAGACTCAGGGCGGTTTACGGCCAAGTTAAAAAGACATATACAAAAATTAAAACACAATATTTGAAATTTAAAAATCTGAATCCATAGGCCGAATATTAAAACAACAAGTAATAAAACCACCCATTAAAAATTACCCTTAGGCCAACCCTGCTCGGTGAAACAAAAAAGTCTTGGAGCTCGCACTTAAAAGGCCCGGGGGTCGGGAAGGAGGCGTAGCCCCAGAGGCAGTTCGTTCCATAGGGTAGGTGCCCCCACAGAGAAGGCTCTTCCCCTGGGGGCCGCCAGCCGACATTGTTTAGCTGACGGCACCCCGAGGAGACCCTCCCTGTGGGAGCGCACAGGTCGATGGGAAGCTATTGGCCTCCTTGCAGCAAACAGCTTGGTTAGCTTCAGTACAGCCTAATTTAGCCCGAGCAGCTGATTGAAGGTTGGATCGGTCTCCCCGAATACCGCCAATCAGTTGTTCCAGGCTGCAGGGATTGCTGCAGCCCATCACCACCATCGCCACCGCCACCTATCACTGCCTCTGCACGCCCCATTTTTGGCCTCAGCGCGCCCTGTTTTCAGCCCATTCCAAGTGGTGGCAATAGGCAGTGGCTGTTGTGGTTCACTGGCAGCCTGCAGACCTGACAGCTTAGTCTGATAGTGATGAGGCTGAGGAAGAACACGGGCCAGTCCTGGAGGCTGGGAAAGGCCCGGATGAGAGCTCTGTGTCAGAGGCAGAGATGGGGCCAGGGCCATCTGGGAATGATGTGCAGACTCCGGAGCCTCCAGAGGCTGACAGCAGTGAGGCAGAGGAATAGGAGGAGCCTGTTCCTAATGCACTCATGAGAAGAGCTGCCAGAAGACAAGAGCAGCTCAAGCAAAGAGGACGACTCAGGAGTAAAGCCAAGAGACGATTGACCCTTCCCATAAGGTTTAAAAGACCAGCAACGGCATTTGAGCTCTTTGTCAGAAAACAACGTTGATAGCTTTGCTCCTTGTCTTGCTGCATTTATTTCTTGTCGGCGTCTTCTGCTTTTGAACTTTTGCCAAGGAAGGCCTTTGGCAGTTTGTCTAATTAGACAAAGGTTGGTGATAAGACTGAAGAATTGTGTTATGAAGAATTTGTTTTGATTTAGTTTGGACTATGCTGAGAATAAGTTAATAATTCTCAGCTGTTCTAATAAAGTCTGTTTTTGAACTACATACGTCTACTACTACCTATGTGGGCCTGGGTCACAACAGTGGCGGCGATCTCCACCATCTGGAACAGGGCAAAAACAGGATGCACGGAGGCTGAAAATGGGGCGTGTGGAGGCAGCAATGGCGATGGGTGGCGGCCTATCCCACAGCCTGGAACAGCTGATCGGGGGTATTCCGGGAGGCCGATCCAACCGCCAATCATCCGCTCGTGCTAAATCAGGCTGTGCTGAACTGACCAGGCTGTTTGCTGCAAAGAGGCAAATTGGTGGGTGGCAGAGGCAGTTTTTTTTTTCCTTCTTGTTTTCCTCCCCAAAAGCTAGGTGCGTCTTATGGTCCGGAGCGTCTTATACTCTGAAAAATACGGTAATTAGGCATAATAGGCAAGAGAACTACGCAATGATTCTGGATGAGCTACTCCAAAGTCTTCCAAGCGATCAAAAGTTCAGGTTAGTAAGTCTCTGGATTCTACTTTTGCACGGGTGTGTGTGTGTAAAGATACCCACAACAATCTAGGTCTCATTTGCCCTTCTGTTTATTGTCTCAAAGATGCTTTTCAAAAGGCAATTGGACTTTTGGGTTTTTTTTCTCCCTGGAAAATGTTTTGCTTCTCATCCAAGGAGCTTCTTCAGTTCTTAGTTAACTAAATTGAGTTTAATTTGGATGAGAAGCGAAAACCTTTTCAAGGATAAAAATCAAGAAAGTCCTTTTGAAAAAGCACCTTTGGGACCACCGCGACCTGGATGATGGGGAATCTCCGCAGATATTCCGCTTGTTTAATACAGATTTCTCTTTTCTCTGTCACATCACCATTTATTCAGGCTGCTGAGAGGAACGGGTTTATTTTTTTTTAAGAATACAACAGTCGTGTCGCCTCCCTTTGGAATGGTTTCTTTTCCTTTGGAACAGTTGTTGTGTCTTTTACCTACAACAGGGGTCCTCAAACTTTTTAAACAGGGGGCCAATTCATGGTCCCTCAGACCGTTGGGAGACAGGACCGGCTGGGTGGCCCTGGCTAGATGGTCATGTAACTGGGTGGCTGTGGCCAATTTAGTAGCTTATTAAACAATACACACAGATTAAACTTTAATTCGTTATGCTCCTGATTGTGGAAAGCAGGTTAATGAAGGGATGTGGCCGCTTTGGGGTGTATGTGAGGGACTTCTGTTTCACTCTCTCTCTCTCCCTCCCTCCTTCCCTCCCTGTCTTTTTCTCTCTCTTTGAAGGCTGGGGAGGCCAAAAATGGTCCCTCGGCCTCCAGATCCATCTGCCACCCAAAAACAGGCCCGTTTTTGGTCTCCACATGTCCCATTTTTGGCCTCAGCCTCCTGAAGCCGGGTGGGTGCAGGCGGGTAGGTGGGGCGATGTGGGTGAGGCAGCCTCATAGTCCCTCGCGGGCCGGATTAATGGCTTCGGCAGGTTGTATCCAACCCATGGGCTGTAATTTGAAGACCCCTGATGTACAACATTCCAATTTTGAGCTAATCCCTTCCGGTCTTCACTTGTTGTGACTCGTCCTCCCTCCTCTCCTCAGCCGTCTCCAACCGGGCCTTTTTTCAGACTCGGAGTCTGATAATGAAGATGAACGGCCTGTCATGCCTCCAGCCCCCGGCCCTGGCCCCATGCCCGGAGAGGATTCCAGGAGTGAACGGACAAGCCTGATAAATCTCACTCATACAGTGTGTGTTCCTTTGGCTCAGCCTTCAGAGGAAGCCAGCCAGGTGCTGGAATTACTGACAGCAGATCCAGCTGAAAACAATTCAGCGTAGGTGGACCCTCACTTCTGGAGATCTGAGAGGTGACGCCAGCAAAAGGAGGGGTGGGGCAGGCCTGGATAAATGCTGAGACATGGAGCCACACCCCACAGCCTATATAAAGGACCTGCTTTTGGCATTCCAACCCTGAGTCAAGCAAAGTCTTATCTAGTTTGCTGATATCGGATTCTATCGCTGAAGTCACAACTTGGACTCCTGCCTGCCCTGATAAACCTCGAAGGAACTTGGCAAGCTGCAAAGGCTTCGTTGCCAAGTTTGTTACGGACTTCCTTGACTCGTTCATCGGAGTGGGAGTGGGACACGACATCACTGTACATATCAAGCAGGAAAAGAGCACCCCAAAAGAGGGGGAAAAAAGAAAGAAAGAACATTCCCAAAAAGCAGTTCAGTGAATTCCCTGTTTAAGATGTTCAAACCTCCTTCATCTAGCAGGCGTCTGAAACAAGCAATGAAAAACAACTTGGAAAAAGAGACCTCCTTCTGGGTTAGAAAAATCAGGAAGGATGTGAGCCAAGCGAAACAGAGCTAGCGTGATCCCTCAGCGGCTTCCTTCACACAATGTGTAAGAAAGAGGCAGGTTCACCCCGCCTCACCCTTCTCAAAAGGTGGTTAAGCTTAGAGCTTCGTTTTATTTTATTTTGGTAGCCTAGACTGCAGGCAACAAGTTAGCCAGGAGCAGCAAGAACCAGAGGGAAGCCAAGCAAAAAAAAAAAAAAAGAACGGCTGAGGTTTTTTTTTTCTTTCCTTTTTTTTTTTTTTGCTGACTTAATCTGCCATGCAAGGGACCCCGTTATTAAGCAGCGCAGTGGAGATTAATAATTTAAAAATCACCGACCGAGTGACCGGATGGACGGACGTAGGAACACATGGGGGTGAGGGGGTATGGGGAAACCAGCCAGGCGGATGGAAGCAGTGGGCAGCCGTCTCTGTCACACAAAACCATTCGTGCAGAGAGAGGCAGGATACTAACCGGTCCAGGGTGGTTAAGGATTCAGTGTCAGGACTTTTGGGGGTGGGGGAGCGAAAGGAAAAGGGGGAGAAAAATAATATAGATAGATATAAATGAAAACGATACAAAGCTCACAGAATTGAGAGAAAAAAAAACACATCCTAAGAGCAACTCAACAGAGGAAAGGGAATCGGCGTAATAAACGGAGCTGGGAATTGTGGGGGGGGGGGAGGAGTGGGAAGGGAGGCGCAGGAGGAAAGTTGGACCCAAATTAAAGTAATCCCTTGGAGAATGGCTCCAATTCCTTCATTCACAAAAACAAGGAAGAGAAGCCTCTAGGCCAGTGAGTATCAAACTCAAGGCCCGCGGGGTGCTTAGATCTGGCCCACGGGGCTGCCCTGGAAACAGTGAAGGACCGGCCCGCGATGACTCTTGCCAGCGAAAACGGAGGCTCCGTTTCAGCCCGTGACGGCCTCCTGCAGCCATCTGCCAGCGAAAACGGAACTGGGGAGGCTGAGCGCGGCCCACCCGAGTTCAGTTTTCACTGCCGGAGGGCTGCAAGAGGGCGTCGTGGCTGAAAATGGAGCCCGGGCGGCCTGCGCGCGACCCCAACCCCCCGAATTCCGTTTTTGCTGGCAGAGGGCTGCAGGAGGCCATTACAGCCGAAAACGGAGCCTCACCCCCTCCACCCAGGTCAAACACAACCCTGATGCGACCCTCAATAAAATCGAGTTTGACCCCCCTGCTCTAGGCCTAGGAGGAAGCTGTGCTGGAAGACACCGCCAATCCTAACAAAACTTTGTTCAACAGGCCAACTTCTTACTGGTAGCCGCCAGGAGGCTGCAGGGATCCTATAGAAAGCTGATTGGACTTCTTTGCCTTGCCTCCCAATGATCCAGACTGTGCGGATTTTAAAGCAACGGCTGAACGTTACGGGGCTCAGCCAGCTGAATTCGAATCAATCGACAATTTTCCTGGGAATAAAACCAGGCTTCACTATCCTCGCGAACGAGCGAGATTTCATGGTCCGCGGTGCAAAAACGGAGCCGACGGCAGAATTTCAGCTCGTAAGCATTCAGCTTCCGAGAAAAAGCACAGACAGACTCTCGACGTTGCCAACGGGGTCTGGAGGGCAGCAGCTAAGGATGGCGCCACAATCCGCCTCGGAGGGGAGATGGGTGGCACAGGAATTAAATAGAATAGAATGAATGAGCTGAAAGGGACCTTGGAGGTCTCCTAGTCCAGCCCCCTGCTCAAGCAGGAGAATCTATACTATTTCAGATAAGTGACTATCTAGTCTCTTCTTAAAAACCTCCAGTGATGAAGCACCCACCACTTCTGGTGGCAAGCTGTTCCACTGGTTAATTGTCTTCCCTGTTGGGAAGTTTCTCCTTAATTCCAGATTTCTTTCTCTCTTTGGTTAGTTTCTAACCATTGTTTCTTGTCCTGCCTTCTGATGCTCTGGAGAATAATTTGACCCCCCTCTTTTTTGTCGCAGCCCCTCAAAGAATGGAACATTGCTGTCACGTCACCCCTAATCCTTCTTTTCTTTAGACTAGCCAGATCCAAAACCTGCAGCCTTTCTTCCTATGTTTTAGTCTCCAGGCCTTTGATCGTCTTAGTTGCTCTCCTCTGCACTTTTTCCAAAGTCTCAACATTCTTTTCTTTTTCTTTTTGTAGTACGGTGACCAAAATCAGCTGCAGTGGGGAGAGTGGGGGGGACACGGCAAGTGGCAGATCCAATCCTCAACCATAGGCACAAGCCATTGAAGATCCCATCTGCCAGACGAGATGCCAAGTCAGGTCCTCTGTGTGGCCACTGGAATCCTGCAACGAGCTCTCTGCCCCACCACCTCGGCGATCAGAGACAGACCCAGGATAATCAGCTTCTGGGTTACACTGAATTTTTGGAGCCGTTAAGTGCCACTAAGTTGTGTGCTTTTTTTTTTTTTTTTTTTTTTGCAAATTTCCAGCGGCGGAGAGTTTCAAAACTGGTGCTGTCCAATGGAAGGTGCATGAGATGGGATGGCCCAGAAAGATACTTTCCAGGAACATTGGCAAATTCTCCCAAGATGCATCTCCAGCATGTTGAATAGCAATTAGCAATAGCACTTAGACTTATATACTGCTTTACAGTGCTTCACAGCCCCCTCTAAACGGTTTACAGAGTCAGCCTTTTGCCCCCCAAACAATCTGGGTTCTCATTTGACCCATCTCGGAAGGATGGAAGGCTGAGTCCACCTTGAGCCAGTCAGGATCGAACTGCTGGCTGTGGGCAGAATTAGCCTGCAATACTGTATTCTAACTATTGGGAGGGAGGGAGGGAGGGAGGGAGGGAGGGAGGGAAGGAAGGAAGGAAGGAAGGAAGATAGCAATAGCACGTAAGTCTTATATACCACTTTACAGCCCTCTCTAAGCGGTTTACAGAGTTAGCCTCTTGCCCCTCAACAATCAGGGTCCTCATTTTACCCACCTCGGAAGGATGGAAGGCTGAGTCAACCTTGAGCCTGGTGCGATTTGAACTGCCAAACCGCAGGCAGCTGTGAGTCAGCAGAAGTAGCCCTGCAATACTGCACTCTAACCAACTGCACCATCAAGGCTCTTATAGAATAGAAATAATTTTTTTTTTTAAATAGAAATTTTCCTAGACCCCAGGGATGACGATTTTTGCACGTGCAAACGAGGAATAATTGCACATGCAAGACAGAGATAATTCTGCTTTGAAAAGAAACCCACTGGAGCTAAAGGGGGGGACTTCACCTCAACTCTGCTCAGGCCATTTTCTTCTTAAATTGCTCCCTTCCTTTCCTTCTCTCCTCCTGCCCTTCCCATTAAACGCAAGAGCAAAACCCAAGCCAGCAAAATTCCTCCTGAATTGGAGTCCGCCTTTTCCTGACTCAGATTTCCCTTTGCCTCAAAACTGCCCTGGAGAACAAGCTGAGGAGGGAACGAACAGGGGAGGCTTAAAAAGCAAAGAGGGAACTTAAAGGGGAGGGAAGGGTCGTGGGGAAAGGAGCTACAACCAGTAGGTGGACGGTGTATCCTCAATAGAGAGCAGGCCGAGCATAAATTGTCTGTCCCCCACGCCTCCAAAACACAGGGGCAAAGACAGGATGAGAAAAAGGGGTTACAGGATTTGGAAGTTGATAAAAGTAGGGGTGTCCAACTAAGGCAACTTTAAGACTCGTGGATTTCTCTTTATACACTATAAAGATAGATCTGCTAAATGTTGGAAGTGTAATCGATCATCTGGTTGATACTACTATATGTGGTGGACACGCCCAAAAGACAAAAGCTAAAAAAAATACTGGACGAAAATACATACTTGGCTGGAAAAAATGACAAAGCAACATACAGAGCTGAAACCAGAGGTATTTTTGTTGGGCATTCTACCAGAAAAATATGATTAAAAAGACTAGTACCTATCTATTAACGGCCACTAGAATTGTATTTGCGCAACAATGGGAAAATGTGATTATTAGAATAGAATAGAATAGAATAGAATAGAATAGAATAGAATAGAATAGAATTCTTTATTGGCCAAGCGTGATTGGACACACAAGGAATTTGTCTTTGGTGCATAAGCTCTCAGTGTACATAAAAGAAAAGATACCTTCATCAAGGTACAACACTTACAACACAAATGATGGTCAATATATCAATATAAATCATAAGGATTGCCAGCAACAAAGTTACAGTCATACAGTCAAAAGTGGAAAGAGATTGGTGATGGGAACGATGAGATTAATAGTAGTGCAGACTTAGTAAATAGTTTGACAGTGTTGAGGGAATTATTTGTTTACCAGAGTGATGGCGTTTGGGAAAAAACTGTTCTTGTGTCTAGTTGTTCTGTTGTGCAGTGCTCTATAGCATTGTTTTGAGGGTAGGAGTTGAAACAGTTTATGTCCTGGATGTGAGGGATCTCTAAATATTTTCAAGGCCCTCTTCTTGATATAATACATTAATTATAATGTATTATAGTATTATAATATAATATTAGAAAGCGCAGAAAGGGATAGACTAACGCTTACTATTAAGGATAAAGAAGAAACTGAGTATGTTTTGATATGGGACATATTTTATCAATGGTTAGACAACAGAAACAGAAGTTAGAAGGGAGGTGATATAATTATTACTATTACTATTAATCTTCTCATCATTCCTATCGCCCATCTCCTCCCACTTACGACTGCATGGCTGTAACTTGTTGGTGTATCCTTACTATTTATATTGATTGTTTCCTAGCAGGATTCAATTGCTTATTTGTACCCCATGACTATCATTAAGTGTTGTACCTTATGATTCTTGAGGAACGTATCTTGTCTTTTTATGTACACTGAGAGCGTATGCACCAAAGACAAATTCCTTCTGTGTCCAATCACACTTGGACAATAACGAATTGTATTGTATTGTAAAAAGAGGGAATGCTAAAGTGGAAAGTTGTTAAAGAAGATGATGTTAAGTACTATTATTATATTATCGTCTTATTATATTATCAATATTATGGTGATGAATACCGCAACGAATATGCGTATTATGATTGTTTAAAAATAACTGCACCCAGACCACACACCGTTCGATGAAAATTGAAATGTTATATAAATAAAACAAATAAAACATTTAAAGAAACAAAAGGCTTGTGGATTGCAACTCCCAGAATTCTGGGGGTTGAAGTCCACAAGTCTTAAAGTTGCCAAGTTGGACATTCCTTTTGCTAAAGATTGCCCTGCACAGTGGGATATGCTAGAATTGATTTCCAACACGGGCCAGGCTTCGCAGAGAGGGGCAGGATTTAAAAACCAACTTTGGGCCCATGATTTACCTCTCCAAGACGGTGCCGCCCACAGCTGCAGGGGTCGCCGACTCCGTGTCCCCGGCCCCGTTCCCCTGATTCAGGTTCGGGGGGCAGACGCTGCTCACGGAAGCTGACGGGAAGTCCTCCGGAGGTTCATCCGGCCAACCGAACTGCTCTTTGGTCTTGCCGTAGATCTTGACGGCGTCCAGCATGGTGACTCCGGCTGGGTCCACAGAGGCCCCGACTGCAGTTGGGAAAAGAAGGGAGGTGGGGGGTCCATCAGCCACTGAGCACCCCTCCCCCCTCAGCCCGTGGGAAACGGCAAAAAGAATCTATGGGGGTGTAATGAGAAATAGGGAGAGGGGGAACGACAGCTTGACGAAGATCAGGGAACAAGAAACCAGTTTGTGCCAGCCCTCAAGGACACATGCCCCGAGATTGGAACGTGGATGTGGCCCCAAGCATCTCAAGAGATTTCTCACAATACCTAAAGGGTTCTTCCTTGGTGGAAGACAAACTGGTCATGGGGAGGAGGGATGGGATGGGGTGGGGAACAATCAGTAACCTTTTCGCGCAGAAAATCTAGTTCTAGCCTAACTTTACTACAGCCAGCAGCCTTTAGAAAAAGAACCTATCAGTTCAGCCAAATGGAGTTGAGGGTCTTTCTTTCCTAAAGGACCTGACTGGGGCTGGTCTGACACTGGTATCCGAAATGACAAAAACAACAACAAAAAAAAACCCAGGACTCTTACTGAAAATGGTCAGCTTCTTGTCAGCCTGCAGGGCTTCCTCGCGAGTAAAGGGGAAATCGAACCACCGGGGGCGGCTGAGGTTGAGCTGCAAGGTGCGGCCGAAGACTTCCAGGTAGGAAGGAGCTCTCTCGATGGCTTGCGTCCCGATCTGGACCCTCATGCCGGTCATCACCATGGTGCTGTTGTTGTTGGTCACCTCGAGGGTGAAGCCCCCGGGCTACCGAGAAAGGACAGGCACATCTCAAGAAGCAGGAAAGGCCAGGGGCTTGGCCTCTCCTCCAACCGAGGGGCTTCCGCGCCATCGCTAACCCCTGCCAGATCCTACCTTGGTGTTGGCCACATACATGCCGGTGGAGTTGAGACGGTGCTTGATCTGCTGGGCATTGTAGACCTGCAGGAGGTCGTTGCCCCCAAACTCCACGTCTGTCAGCTGCTGGTTGTGTTCAAAGAAGTCGATGGGGAAGTTCACCTGAGTGGAGCTGCGGGTGGCTGGAGGGAAAGGGCAGCAACAGAACAGGTCGTCAGTGGGACATCAAGCAGAGGGTGAAACGAGGGGAACAGCTGTGGTTGTGTTGTGACCCCAGGCCCAAGTAGGTAGTAGAAAACTCAGTCGGTGTAAAAACAAACAAACTTTATTCGAACAGCTGAGAATTACTTCATTCTCAGCATAGTCCAAACTAAATCAAAGCAAATTCCTCCCAACACTATTCCTCAGTCCTATCACAAACTTTGCTCCAATTAGACAAACTGCCAAAGGCCGTTCTTGGAAAAAGTTCAGAAGACACCGATAGGAAACAAATGCAACAAGACAAAGCTATCAACATTATTTTCCGGCAAAGAGCCCAAACACTGTTGCTGGTCTTTTAAGCCTTATGGGAGGGGCCAATCATCTCTTGGCCCTACTCCCGAGTTGTCCTCTCTGCTTGAGCTGCTCTTGCCTTCTGGCAGCAATTCTCATGCGTGCATTAGGAACAGGTTCCTCCTGTTCCTCTGCCTCACTACTGTCAGTCTCTGGAGGCCCTGGAGTCCGCACATCACTCCCCGATGGCCCTGGCCCCATCTCTGCCTCCGACGCAGAGCCCTCATCCGGGCCTTCCCCAGCCTCCAGGACTGGCCCGTGTTCTTCCTCAGCCTCATCGCTGTCTGACTCCGTTGCCAGCTCGCGGACCACAACAAGTTGCTCTGGGAAGCCTTTCCTGAAATTCAGACTTCCCCTCTTCCCAGGCCAAATCTCTGCCCTGCAACAATCCTGGTTTACAACATAACCAGAGGCATCTCTTTCTCCAGGTCCTTCCTTCCTCGTGACTCTCACTTGCCTTCGCTATCCTTAATTTTGGACTGCAAGGTTTTTGAGAGCAAAAGGACTGGCCGATCGGAAACTTAAAGCATGAAAACAATATGCTGTTTGCTATAAATAGTGGTGACCAGAGAATTCTCATACAAGGGAGTCAAGTAATGTGATGGAGGAAAACGGAGAAAGAGAGGAGGAGGGAAGAAAAGGGAGGGAGGCTGGAGGGAGGGAGGAAAGAGGGAGGAGGAGGAAGGGGAAGAAAAAGGAAGAGGAGGAAGGAAGGAAGGACGGAGGAGGAAGAGGAAGAAAAGGGGGGACAGAGGAAGGGAGGAAAGAAGAGGAAGAGAAGGAAAAGGGAAGGAGGGCAGAAGGAGGAAGGAGAGAGGAGGACGAAAGAAAAAGGAGGGAAGGAGGAAAGAGAAAAAGGAGGGAAGGAGGAAAGAGAAAGGAAGGAGACAAGAGGAGGAAGGGGAAGAGGAAGAGGAGGAAGGAAGGAAGGACAGAGTAGGAGGAAGAAGAAGAAAAGGGAAGGATGGAGGGAGGGAGGGAGGAAAGAAGAGGAAGAGAAGGAAAAGGAGGAGGGTGGAAGGAGAAAGGAGGAAAGGAGGAAAGGAAGAGGAACAGGAGGGAGAAGAGAGAAGAAGAGGAGGAGGGATGATGTGGAAGAAGAAAAGGAGGAGAGACGGAAGAAGAAGGATAAGGGAAGGAGAGAAGAGGAAGAAGAAAAGGGAGGGATAGAGGGAAGGAAGGAAGAAGGGGAGAGGTGGAGGGAGCAAAAGGGAGGGAGAGAGGGAAGGAGGAAGAAGAGAGGAGGAGGAGGAGGAGAAACCACCTTCTGGCCAACGCCCAACCTGCCCTCGCCGCGACTTACGGATGGCTGCCGCTTTGCGTTTGCGGACGGGCTTCATGATGCTGACCACGCTGCTGGGCTGCAGGGCAGGCTGGAGCCAGTGGGAGGTGTTCTCCACATTGGCCATGTAGATCCGCAGGCTGCCGTCCTCGCAGAGGAGGATCATGGTCGTCCGCTGCTGCTCGTTGCAGGCCGTGTGCCGGATGGCCACCATGTCCTGGATCTAAGCACAGGGAGGGGAGCAGGGTTGACGCCGTGTGTGTGTGTGTGTGTGTGTGTGTGTGTGCGCGCGCACATGCGAGAGAGAGAGAGGTGGGGGAAGAAGAAGGCTGGCAAGCAAAGGAGCCTCAGCAGGAATTCTGGCCACCCAGGGTGGACCAAAGCTTTGGATCCTGAATCAAAGCCCCCCATCCCATCTCCGGCTTACGTCGCAGGCCATTTCTTTGTCAGTCCTGACTCGGAAGCCGATTTCGGTGCTCCGCGGTGACTCGTCCGGCTCTGCGGCTCTTCGAACAGCTCGAGAGCCCCTCCCCTCGTTCGCTCACCTTCCTGGTTGAAGCCCCCAACCTCCGAAAGGCCGGTCTGCCGAACTCACCTTGGCTTTAGCCGGTAAGGTCTTGATCTCTTGGATCAGGAAAGTGTCGGGCTTCACCATCATGACGAGAGGGACGCCGGTGGTCTGTTGCACGCAGCAGAGGAGGCCTGGGTGGTTCATGACTTCTGACCACTGGCAGAGGGCCGGGGAGGTCTTGCTGCCCCCGTTAGAGCTGTAAGAAAGGAGGGATTAAGCGAGAGCTGACGAGCCAGCGGAGACAGGGAAGGCCTGAAAAAGAATACAGGGAGTCCTCGAATTACCGCGGTTCGTTTAGCGACCATTAGGACATCACTGGGGAAAAAGTGACCTAGGACTGTTTTTCACAGTCACGACCTTTGCAGCTCTCCCCTGCCCCCCAAATGATCAAAATTCAGACACTCGGCAACCAGTTCGCATTTATGACGGTCGCAGTGTCCTTGAATCACGTGGTCCCCTTTTGCGACCATCTGGCGAGCAAAGACAACGGGGAAGACAGATCCACTTAAGGACCGGGTTACTTAACTTATCCCTGGGGAGATTCACTTAACACCTGAGGCCAAAGAAAGGTTGCGAAAATGGGATTAACAAATGTCTCACTAAACGACAGAAATGTGGGGTGCGGTTGTGGTCGTTAAGTTGACGGTTACCTGTACGAGACCTCCCCAAAGTGGAATAAATTCAGAGGCGAGACACTCCCCACCCCAAATTCTCCCTGGCTTTTCTGCATCTATCCCGACTCGAAGAGGGGAGGGAGGGAGGGAAGGAGGGGGAGAGAGAGAGTAGGCCTCACCTCTTGATGTTGATGGGAAAGAGGTGCAATACCTCCAAGGTAGCTCGGCTGATGGTGGCCGCGAAGGACTTCCCTTGGCAGTAGCTGAAGAAAAGCATCTGCAGGACGTGGGAGTAGTAGACGGACACTCCGCCGCCGGCCACCTGGCCATTGCTGTCCTGCCAGGGACACAAAGGCAGTGGGGGGTCACAGGTGGGCTTCCCCCCCAAACTGTATCTGACTCTAAAGTGTCAGCGAAGAGTCTCCATTATCCAGGTATACGTGTATATTGATTGATTGCGATCATGCCCCCCCTCCCCCCCGTCGGAGCCTGAATCTGCGGGGGAAGACGGACTGGAACCTTAGCAGAGATTGAGGGGGCGGCTTCGTTGTCTTGGGAAGAAAACGGGGAAGGCCAGGGACTTTCAGGATTAGGACAGATTGTAGACGGGGGAACAGGGACATGTTCTGTCCCCCTCCTCGCCTCCATCCGAGCGATGGCTTAATTAGCTGGCACTATCAGCTCTGGCAGCAAACTAGCGAGTGCCTGCCAAGTGACTCTGTTATCTCCCTTGATGCCGATGAGTCATCCAGGAACAAACAGTACTTCAGCTCCTAGTTAAGCAGTTGATTTGCCTGCTACGAAGAGGCACAGCAGCCCTCGCTGGTTTTATATCCTGTGGAGTGTGGCTCCATGACTCAGCACTTCCTAGGCCTGCCCCACCCCTGCTTCTGTTGTTCCCGCCTCTCCTGCCTACGAAACCTAGGGTCCAGCCAGGCCTGATTGACATCAGCTGGGTCTGGAGGTGTGGCCTGGGGGGGGGAAGAGTCAGGGGATGGAGGCCTCGTTATCTCCTCCACCTGGCCTGCCTCTGGCTCCTGGAGCTGAGCCAGGGAAGCCGGTGCTCCCGAGATAAGTCCTGACAGCCCTTCCCCCTCACTTTCCAAGTCACTTTCTGGCAGGGGGCCTGGCTCGGGGGGGCGCAGACACAACAGGACAGGATAAACATGAGAGATAGAGCTCAGGCAAGGGGCAAGGACCGCCCCCTCCTGATCCAAGGGCTTGAAGAGTGGAGAGAAGGCGTGAACAGCGCAGACTGAGCAGGCTACTCGGGAGAAGAGTGCCCCGCCCATCTTCACAAGGCACACCTGAGGAATGAGACTTAAGGAGACGCTGTGGGGAAGGGCATTTGTCAGGAACAAACGCCGAGTTCCTGAAGTGTTGCAAGCCAACGTTTGAACTTTTCCTTGCATTCCTTCTGGTGTTCTGGACTAATTCTGGCTCTTTTGCTTCCTGAGCTCCTTGATTTGCCAAATAAATTTGGATTTATTGCTGTGCAGCTTTGGTGCAGACAGCGTCGGGCTGGAATAATTGCAGGCAGAGGCTGCTTGAGGTTTGTGTGGGAGTTTGTTATCACTCTGCTCTGGGACGTGGGAGCGTTTGGGGAAATTTGAAGCAATAAAGGGGCGGTTTGAACTGCCTATGTTATCTCTGTGCTGTGCCCTGGTCATCACAATTGATTAGCCTATAGGCCATACCAACGTACAGGTTCAAACACATATTACCAATAAAGGTCATAGCTGTATCAAAAGTGGTTTTTATTTTAAAAAGGCAACTGGATGGGTTTTGAAGAAAAACGTTTTGCTTTCTATCCCGGAAGCTTCATTGGTTTCTATAGGAAGCTGTGGGGGGGGGGGATGGAAGGAGGGTCCTTCCGCCTGCCGCAGCTTCCTATAGAAACCGATGAAGCTTAGAGGATAGGAAGCAAAACTTCTCGTTCTTCCTCAAAATCCATCCAGTGGCCTTTTCAAAATATAAACCACTTTTGACACAAGGGGGGAGGGGGAGTCTCTGCGAATCAAGCGAAGCCCCATTTTTAAATGGAGAGAGAGTCTCCGGACAACGCCGGTGACCACGTTGAGGGAGGAGGCTTAACGCAGGGTGGGATACCTTCAGGTCCTCGTGGATGACTTCGAGGACGTTGGTGACGTAGAAAGGGCCGTGCTGGGCGCTGCTGGCCTCCTCCATGAGCTGCAGGTAGATGTAGCCCGCGGAGGACATGATGACCACAATGTTCTTGCTCTCTTCGTTGAAGAGGAAGGTGATGTCCCGGATTTTGGAGCTGGGCAGCAGGAAGTAGAAAGTGGGGCTCAAGGCGTCCACCGAGAGGTCGTAGATCTGTGCGAGCAGAAGGAAAAGGCAAGGCTTTGGGGTGGGGAGAGAAGACCAGAGAGACGGCTTCCCACCTGGCCACCAAAGATGGTTCTTCCTCCCTCATCAGCATCCTGCCATCAATAGTGGAGGAGGAAATGGGGGAAGCAAGGGGACAAACGAACAATAAAGATGTGCTAGGATAGTGCTGGGAAACAGGGAGATGGGAAGTGACAGCAGAGGAAGACCAGGGATGCTTTGAGCCACTTCACGCCAGTCTTCAAGGACGCCGAGAAGCTGGAGGTGCTGGGAATGGAATGTCAATTGTTCCAAACACTAAATGTTCCCAAAACACTTAGACCTCCACCCGTTGGATGGCGTTGGATTGGTCAAGGAGGGGGAGCGACAGATTGACAGGGAAAGCCTGTTTCCTTTCATGCGGGAGATTAAGTTCTAGCCTGACTTTACTGCTACCAGCGTCTTTTCAGTAAAAGAGCCTCTCACTTCAGCCAAAGGGAGTCGAGGGTCTTTCTTTCTTCAGGGATCGGATGGAGGCAGGTCTGACAGAGATTGGAGCAGAGGGAGAGGGACAGGAGGAGTCTAGTCGGCCTCCGCTCGACCCTACTATCAGCCTCCGCTTCTTATTGATTGCTTGCTTTGCTTGCTACGGCTGTCATTGTAAAGGGAGGGGGAGGGGGAGTTGCCTTGGTTATGGAGGAGGGGGGAAGTGAGCTGGTGGAGATGTCATGTAACAGGGAGTAAATCGGAGGAACTTTCCCTCAGTGCTTTCTCTGCAGCCGGGAGGCGTGCTGATAACCAGTCAAGGTCAACCGTCCAGGCAGACCAGAAGGATGGGGCCATCTGAAGCTGCACCCCACATGACCCCCTGGGGGAATGTGGATTGGCTAGTCCTGGCTGGACCTTGGGGGGGGGAGGGTTTTGGGACGTTTCCTATATGTGATTTCCGTGGCTATTGCCTCAGATCTTGCTTTTCTTCGATTGCATTCGGTTCATGCTCAGTAAAAGTACCTTTCTCTACGAAAACGGAGTTGGGGGTTTTCTTTCTTGAGGCATATCTGACACCTACCTTGACAAAGTCGGCAGTGACGATGGCCAGTTCCGTCTGGGATCCCGGAAGCCAGACTGCCTTGATGATGAAGTTGCCCGTGGCAAGCTGAGGGTGGAGCACCAAGTGATCTGAGACGGAGCCCGAACTGCTGAACGTGAGGACGTGGCAGTCCTGGAAAGGGGGGCAAGAGAAGGGAGTTAACAGAGAAACACGTGCAGGCAAGCGCATGGGTGAGAGAGAGGGGGAGAGACGGATGGTTTTTCTATTGTTGAGTACAGTATTGTGATCATGAGCCATACAGTCAGAATCTGCCTGGTTCGGCCTGGAAAGCTCACAGGCATCCTGCCATAAAAAGAATCGGGGGGACGGGGGACAGGGGGGACGAAAGGGCAATAAAGCTTTGTGTGTACGTAATAGAAAAGTGGGAAGGGGGAATGAGAGGTGAGAAGAATCAGAGCAACGGGATCCTGTTTGTACCAGTATCCCAAGTCCAGGCACCCTGAGAAATATACAGATAAACCCCCCTCCCCCCCAAACATCTCAGAGTTCTCAAAACATCTTGGCGAACTCTGGTTGGCTGGTAACGGACTGGGTCACGGGGGGTGAGGAGGAGGAGAAGGATGGGCTTGGGGGCAAAGCTACACCTTATTTTTGTATCTAGCGAGCACGGGAGATTTCAGAGCTGGGTTGACTTTACTGCAACCAACATCCTTAGTAAAAGAACCCTTTGCTTTAACCCAGGGGTCGACAACAGAGGTGGGTTTCCGCAGGTTCTGACCAGTTCTGGAGAACCGGTAGCGGAAATTTCGAGGAGTTCAGAGAACCGGTAGTAAAAATTTGCACTGGCCCCATCCCCCCTATCTATTCTCTGCCTCCCGAGTCCCAGCTGATTGGGAAGAAATGGGGATTTTGCAGTATCCTTCCCCTGGAGTGGGAGGGGGGAATGGAGATTTTACAGTATCCTTCTCCTGCCACGCCCACCAAACCATGCCACACCCACCAAGCCACACCCACAGAACCGGTAGTAAAAAAAATTTGAAACCCACCACTGGTCGGCAACCTTAAACACTCAAAGAGCCACTTGGACCCGTTTCCCACAGAAAAAAAATAAACACCGGGAGCCACAAAACCTGGGTAGACGTGACCAACTTGATGTCACTCCCACCCAGTCACATGACCCCCCCATAGCCATGCCTACCCAGCCACAAACCACAGCCAGCCTGCTCTGTGTGTGTGTGTGTGTCTACCTTCAACCCGCAAACAGCCAAATAGTCCTCCTTGCAGGGGTTCCCCGTCAGGCTCAAGACCGTGAAGGGGACGGGTGCGGAGGCCAGGCGGGTCAGCGTCAACTTCCTCTTGCTGGAATCGGCTTGTTTCAGCAGCGCAGAGAGCTGCAGCACAGTGATCTGCGAGGGCAACAAGAACATGGACACGATGGTAAGCAATGAGGCAGAGGTGGGGCCAGGGCCATCGGGGAGTGAGGTGCGGACTCCGGCGCCTCCAGAGGCTGACAGTAGTGAGGCAGAGGAACATGAGGAGCCTGTTCCTAATGCGTGAGAAGAGCTGCCAGAAGGCAAGAGCAGCTCAAGCAAAGAGGACGACTCGGGAGTAGGGCCACGAGATGATCGGCCCCTCCCGTAAGGCTTAAAAGACCAGCAACGGCGTTTGGGCTCTTTGCCGGAAAACAACGCTGATAGCTTCATCTTCTTGCATTTGTTTCGAACTTCTGAACTTTTGCCAAGAAAGGCCTCTGGCAGTTTGCCTAATTAGACCAAAGTTGGTGATAGGACTGAGGAATTTGTGTTGGGAGGAATTTGTTTTAATTTAGTTGAACTATACTGGGAATGAAGTATTTCTCAGCTGTTCAAATAAAGTTTTTTTTTCATGGACTGAGTTTCCTACTACTTACTTGGGCCTGGGTCACAACAGTAGGGAATTACTGCAACCCAAGAAAGGGGGAGAAAAATTAAAATTGGAAACTCCCCCGACTCCTGGTTTCCACCCAAGAAGTCTGCAGCGATCTCTTGCCTCCCAGCGGCAAAGAACAGAAGATTCATCCAAATGGTGCTCAGCTCACTTCGATGGCTATCAAGTAGAAATTTTTCCATTGCTGGTCTGTATTTTATGAGCCGCGGAAGCGGTTAGAGTGCAATACCACAGGAGACTTCTGCTGACTGTCGGCTGCCTGCAATTTGGCAGTTCGAATCTCACCAGGCTCCAGGTTGACTCAGCCTTCTGAGGTGGGTAAAATGAGGACCCAGATTGTTTGGGGGCAAGAGGCTGACTCTGTAAACCGCTTAGAGAGGGCTGTAAAAGCAACTGTGAAGCGGTATATAAGTCTAAGTGCTATTGCTACCTTCCTTCCTTTCCTTTCCTTCCTCCCTCCTCTCCCCTCCCCTCCCTATGGTTAGAATACAGTATTGCAGGCTGACTCTGCCCACTGCCGGGAGTTCGATCCTGACTGACTGGTGCAAGGATGACTCAGCCTTCCATCCTTCCGAGGTGGGTAAAATGAGGACCCAGATTGTTGGGGGCAAGAGGCTGACTTTATAAACTGCTTAGAGAGGGCTATAAAGCACAGTGAAGTGGTATGTAAGTGCTGTAGCTTCCTTCCTTCCTCTCTCCCTCCTTCCCTTCCCTTCCCTCCCTATGGTTAGAATACAGTATTGCAGGCTAACTCTGCCCACAGGCAGCAGTTAGATCCTGACCGACTGCAGTTTCACTCAGCCCTCCGTCCTTCCAAAGTGGGTAAAATGAGGACCCAGATTGTTGGGGGGCAAGAGGCAGTGAAGCACTGTGAAGCAATCTATAGGTGCTATTGCTATTATGGACTCGGTGCTGGTTAATAACCTCTCTTCTGACAGGATCAGAAATCTGTTTGACCTTCTAGACTGGAGATGGTCAGAGGCTTTAGGTTCTGCAGGGGTACTGTTTTCTGGGGCAGGCCTGTTTCTGGGGCAGATCCTCCGCCATCTCTCACCTTGCCCTTCTCGTGGCTGACTGCCAGGTGTTGGCGGCGTCCGTGAGGCGAGGAAAGCACACACATGGCCACCCGCCGCAGGACATGGGCGCTGATCAGCTGCCGGATGGTCTGGCCTTGGTCTCCGCTGTAGTTCATCCGGACGTTCTCAAAGGCACCTTCCTGAGAGCCCAGAGTCGGCACCTGGAGGGCAGGGCACAAGCAGGAAAGGGAGCGGCCGTGACGCAGCCTGGAATATTAACCGCGGAATAATCTTATGGGGCAATATTAGCCTGGAATACTGACTTTTGAGTCCAGACGAGAGACCTGGCTCTGAAGGATGGAATGAAGGGGGCTTTTCTGCAGGCTATCCCCTTGAACTAGGACCCCCCACCACTCTCCCAATCTGTGCTGGGAGCTTCTGCCCATCTCACCATCAACTGGTCGGTCATTTCCACCGTCTTATCCAAGGTGTGCAGCTGGTTCAGGGCCTGCTGGGCGCGGCTGCTGCTGCCCATCGCTGAGGCTTGCTGAAAGTTGATCTGGATGGCCTCCATCAGGAAGTTGAGCAGGTCGAGGACCAAAGAGGCGAAGGAGAAGTTGGCCTTGGGGGAGGCAAGGACAGGGAGGGACTGAGAAGCCTTCCCCCACTTGGGAGAGGTCCCCGGCGCCCCGATTGTCTCCACACACACATGCCGCCAAACCTGGGCCTGCAGCTGCTCCCGACAACCTTCTACGTTCCTGCAGAGGCTGCTCTTCTTGGGCTTGTCTTCGTCGCCCCCTCGGCCATCGCTGGCGGATTTGGACTTGTCGGTGGGCGAGGTGCTAGAATGGCGGACGCTCTCCGAGACGCGAGGCTCGCTTTGGAAGGCCGACTCCTTCATGGTGGAGCTCATGCCGCTGCTGGGAGTCCTCTTCACCAGGGCCTGGATGGGGAAGTGCACGGTTACCACCTCGGCCGTTTGGCGGGAAGCGGGATAAACCCCAGCTGACCTCCTCCAGAGCGCCTGTCCCACCCTCACACACCCTCCACTTCTTCTCAAGATTTCAGCCCTCGAACCTACCAGGCAGCTGCCGTCCTCCTTGGCGCCACAGTCGCAAAAGAACGATCCGTATTTCGCGTAGGAAATTTCATGGTCCTTGTGGCAAACTTTGGCGCAGACGGTGCATACGCCGACCCCGTCCACCATTTTGCAGGTGTGGCAATGATACCTGCCGAGGTAGGAACAACGAGAGCAGGCCAGAAGGGTGTGTGGGTGGAGGGAAATGAGAGAGATGAGCACTTTGCGATAAAGCAGACGAAAAAGACACATCTGGGTCGGTTAGACCAGCAGCCTCCATTGTGTTTGGGCACCAGGGACCTGTTTTTTCCGCAGACAGGAGGGAATTTTTTTTCCCCCGCCAGCTGGAGGGGGAGCGTGGTTTTGCCTGCAGCCTGCATCCCTGGGTGGGGCTTTGCTTGTTTGTACGGACTGGTTTCTAGCAGGGCGTGGACCGGCTCTGGTGGGGGGGGTTGGAGGGGGGACCCCTGGGTTAGGCAGCAGGGGGAAGCTTACCAATGCTGGTTCATGAATTCCTTCTGCGTGATGGTAAAGGTGCAAAGTTTGTTGCAGAGAGAGTCTTCGTCCTGTATTTGTGCAAAGAGCTTTTGTAAGAGTCGCCCAGGATGGCTTCCTTCAACACCTACCGTATTTTTTGGAGTATAAGACGCACCTTTTCCCCCCAAAATGAGGGTTGAAATCTGGGTGCGTCTTATACTGTATTTTAAGTGTATTTTAATTGTAATTTTAAGGGGTTTTATGTCGGCCTAAGACCGTTTTAGTCGATTGCCCTGTTAAATATTTGTTTTTAAATTCTTTTTAAATTTCTTATTTATTCTCTGTGTTTTAATATGGCTGTACACACCGCCCTGAGTCCTTCGGGAGAAGGGCGGTATAGAAATTAAATTATAAATAAATAAATAAATAAATAAATAAATACTCCGAATGTAGCCCCACCCAGCTTCTCAAACAGAGGTTTCAGAGTCTGAAAGAAGTTTCAGAAAAGAAGCCCCCAAAAAGAGCTTCAGAAAAGAAGCTTCCAAAAAGAGCTTCAGAAAAGAAGCCCCCAAACAGAACTTCAGAAAAGAAGCCCCCAAACACAGCTTCAGAAAAGAAGCCCCTGAACAGAGCTTCAGAAAAGAAGCCTCCAAACCAAAGCTTCAGAGGCTTTTTTTCTGAAGTTCTGTTTTGGAGGTTTTCAGAGGCAGAAAAAAAGTTTTTTCTGAAATGGAGTTTCAGAGGCAGGAAAAAAAAAAAGAAGAAAAAAAAAAGCAAGGCACAGAGCTCACAACCAAGGAACCTGTTGCTAAAATTCACTTCTGGGAACAGCTGACTGGGGGTATTCCGGGAGGCCAATCCACCTGCCAATCAGTTTTTTTCTTATTTTCCTCCCCAAAAGCCAAGGTGCATTTTATACTCTGTAAAATACGATACTCACAACTGGTACAGTTAGAAGAGAGGTTGTGTGATTTCAACACACTTCCTTTAAAAATGCCTCTACAGGTAGCCCTCGACATTCGACCATGCCGGAGCCCAAAATTTCTCTTTGTTAGGTCAGGCCATTTGTGAAGTGAGTTCTGCCCCCGTTTTAACAATGGGAGAATATGTGGACGAAAGGTTTCAAATTTGCATTAAATTATAATTTGAAAGTAAATTTCTATAAGAGGATCTATCGCTGGTAATTAACACCAGGTAAGTTGTCAAGAAGGAATAAAGGCAAAAGTAAAGAGGGTAGTGTTGTGACCCAGGTTCCTGGACTCGGATGATTCAGAAAGTGAGGGAGAAGACCTGGCAAGCCCTGCTTCTCTTGAGCCCTTTCCCTCCCTGGCACCCACTCAAAGGGAGGAGGAGGGGCCGGCAAGGCCTGATTCCCTGGAGCCTTCTTCTGATTTGGCAACGCCCCAAGAACAGTTTTGGAGTGATGCAAGGCTGCGCAGGCGTGACCGGCGTGCGCAGCAGAAGCAGTGTTGGGATAAAGCCAAGTCATAATTGTCATGCAGTGACATCTGCAGAGACTATAAATAGGAGGCGGGACTTCCTGGTTTTTTGTCTTGGACAAAGCAATGAATTGGCACGGGCAAACTGTATCAATGGAGGGAAGAATATATTCGTGAGTAATTCTGGCCTTATCTATAATTTCCTCGTTATCTCCAGAAACTTGGCAGGCCCGTGGGTAGACGTGGCCAGGACATATATCTATGTAAATAAAAGGAGAAAAGAAGGCCTCTGACTGACTCTTTGCTGGGAGTATTGGGAGGAGGAGGAAAACAGAACAGGTACCATTTATCATTTATGGTGGACATGTGACAAAGAAATATTGGAGTAAGATTCACATCCTAATACAGAAGATTCTCAAAGTGAACATAAAGATAAAATCAGAAACTTTTCTCGTGGGTTTAATGGAAAAAGACTTGGAAAAAATATTTGGAAATTTGAAGCTGGATATGTTGAGGGCAGCAAGACTACTTTATGCACGAAACCGGAAGGTCATATTTTTTTTCCTCACAACGGATAAATGGCTGCAAAAGTTGATGGGAGGCAGCAGAGATGGCTAAACGGATTGCTTTGATTAAAAAGAAAAGAACACCATTTAATTTTGTTTCTGTTTGGAAACCACTTCTGGACTTTGTGCTCGAGGTGGGGGGGGGGAAATGAAACTTTGATTTTGGGTCTTACCAATGAGGTAGGTTTGTTGCTATAAAAATGGCTAGTTTATATTACTATGTAAAAGTAAAAAGTTGACGTTATTATCTTGTTCTACTGCACCAAATGAGCTTAAATGGACTCCGGGGGGATGGTAGAGGACAGGAAGACCTGGGGGAACATTGTTGGGTCAGACACAACTTCGCAACTAACAACAACCACAAACTGCACCGAAGGGAATCGGAAGCCTCTTTCTTTTTGCCCTTTCTCCTACACTTTTCCCCTCCCCTATCTTTCCTATATTTTCTTTTGCGTTTTTTTGCATTTTATAGTATAACATACAGCTTGCTGGGTTTTCTGGCCCGCTTACCGAGTCTTCGGCCTGCGAATCCTCCTCCTCCACGGCCAGTTCCTCTACCCAGTCGGAGTCCACTTCGATGGCCCGCTCTTCTCCGTCAACCGAGAGGTGGCTGGTGCCCTGGCTGTTGCTCTGGCTCAGGGCGTTGGTGACATCGGCCAGGTAGGAGACGATGTGGCAGGTACACTCCAGGATGGTCACGTGCTGCAAGGGAAGGGTCGGGAAGCGACTTTACCTGCCTTTCCTAACAAGCGCGGACAGACTAGCAGATGGGCAGGTTAAGTCCTCGACTTATGACCACAATCACCTTCCTTTAACGGCCTCATAATCCCTTGCAGGGTAGAGTCTGCGCAACTGAATGGAGCTGAGTATTTACTGGCCGGATGCCTTTCCTGATGCCAGTGCGGAGTTTTGTGTTCAGCAGATATATACTCATTGCTCCCAGAGAGAGAAATATTTGCCTCTACCTAGGATCGAACTCATAACCCTCCTGATTGCGAGAGCTCCACCTCTGCGTGACTGCACCACTCGACTTAGGACCACAATGGAGCCTGCTGTTAAGCAAGGCAGTTGTTAAGTGAATTTTGCCCCATTTTATGTCTTTTTTTTTGGCCACAGTTGTTAAGTGAATGACTGCAGTTCAGTTAGCAATGTGCCATGTTGAGTAAATACGGCTTCCCCATCGACTTTGCTCGTCGGAAGGTCGTAAAAGGGGATCCCGTGACCGTGGGACTCATCACAAATATGACTCAAGTTGCCAAGCGTCCAAATTTCGATCACGGGAACGCTGCAAAGGTCGCGAGTGTTAAAAAAAAGGGGGTGGGGGCTAAGTCACTATTGTAACTTACAACCAGGGGTGAAATCCAGCAGGTTCTAACAGGTTCAGGAGAACCGGTAGCGGAAATTTTGAGCCGTTTGGAGAACCGGTAGCAGAAATTTCGACTAGTTCAGAGAAGTGGAAAATACCACCTCTGGCTGGCCCCAGAGTGGAGAGGGAATGGAGATTTTGCAGTATCCTTCTCCTGCCACGCCCACTGAGCCACACCATGCCCACAGAACCGGTAGTAAAAAAAATCTGGATTTCCCCACTGCTTCCAACAGTCACTAAACGAACGGTTCTAAGTTGAGGACCACCTGTAAACGTCACCCGCGGACAGGTCGAAAGCCAAGCCTGTCCTTTGCTTGTTAAGGCTTCTAAAAAGAAAGACACCAGACTGGATGACACAAGTCTGGGGCCGGGATAGCTCAGGCAATAGAGAAGCCTGTTATTAGAACACAGAGCCTGCAATTACTGCAGGTTCGAGCCCGGCCCAAGGTTGACTCAGCCTTCCACCCTTTATAAGGTAGGTAAAATGAGGACCCAGATTGTTGGGGGGGCAATAAGTTGACTTTGTAAAAAAAAATATATATACAAATAGAATGAGACTATTGCCTTATACATTGTAAGCCGCCCTGAGTCTTCGGAGAAGGGCGTGGTATAAATGTAAACAAACAAAAAAAAAAGATTACTTGCGAAGGTGCTGCGTTTTGCGAAGAGGGACCTTACCTTTCCATGCATGACGCTGGCGTTCATTTTCTCAATCACATTCTTCTGAGACAAATATTTCTTGCTGAGAAAGGGGGGGGGGAAGAAAAAGAGAGAGGCTTGAAGGGGAAACGAGGCTCCAGCTCACATCTGGAGCCCCAGGACCTCAACTGGGACCTTCCCAAAGCAGCTGCCCCTTCCAAGGAGCTGGAGCACCACAAGACCCTTCCTCTCCCCCCCCACCTCCCCTCCTGGCCAGAGTTTCCAGCGAAAGAATAGGAGAAAAGCTCGCCTCGGCCAGGTGCCTCCCCTCACTCAAGCTGCATCCGCAGCACAGCCACGCTCCGGTCAGCTGCTCTTCTGGTACCCCTTACCATCTCCCCAGCCAGTCCAGAGCTGCACTGTGCAGCTGGAGGTGACCAGCTCCTTGCCCGGCTCCGGCAAGAGTCGCCATGACCACCATCAGCTCCGGAAAGCCGGTCCCGTCTCCGTTTGCCAGCATCTCGGTAGCCATGGGAATCAGGGTACTCAGGAGGACGGTGCAGGCTCCCTCGCCGACTTGGCTGGAGCGGGGGGAAAAAAGGAGGTAAGGCACCTCATGGCGCGGCCGAGGGTCACATTTTAATGGTGACATCCCAACCTATTCTGTCCCCCTTTGCCTCCGTCCGAGCGATGGCTTAATTAGCTGGCACTATCAGCTCTGGCAGCAAAATAGCAAGCGCCTGCCAAGTGTCTCTGTTATCTCCCTTGACGCCGATGAATCACCCAGGAACAAACAGTACTTCAGCTCTCAGTTAGCAGTTAATTTGCCTGCTACGAAGAGGCACAGCAGCTCTTGCTGCCTTTATATCCTGTGGGGTGTGGCTCCATGACTCAGCACTTCCTGGGCCTGCCCCACCTCTGCTTCTGTTGTTCCCGCCTCTCCTGCCTACGAAATCTAGGGTCCAGCCAGGACTGATTGCCATCAGCCGGGTCTGGAGGCGTGGCCTGGGGGGGGAAAGTCAGGGGACGGAGGCCTCGTTATCTCCTCCACCTGACCTGCCTCTGGCTCCTGGAGCTGAGCCAAGGAAGCTGGTGCTCCCGAGGTAAGTCCTGATGGCCCTTCCCCCTCACTTTCCAAGTCACTTTCTGGCAGGAGGCCCGGCTCGGGGAGCGCAAACACAACACAACCAAGCAAGGGTGGGCTCTACAGCCCCAGCTGTTCTGACCCAGCTCCCCAAACACAACAATGTAGTTGAAGCAATGATGCCTTTACAAGGAGCGCCAGCTGCCCCGGCAAAAAGTTTCTCGCTCACCCGCAGGCTAACAAGTCCGTCCGGCAGGGAGATGAATAGTTGTCTGCCACACCTATTCATCTCCGCCCCCTGCCTTTGATCCCCAGAGCTAGGGTGGGGTTTCGCTAGCAGCAATGGCTCTTCCGTCCCAAGGACCGGCTCATAGATTTCCACTGCTCTCCTCTCCTCTGCCTTCTGTGCATCTGCACGTCAGGCACTGGACCCAGCCGTTCCTCCTCTTCCTCCTCATCAGCCACCTCCAGACCTGGGGGCTGTTGACTCTCCATCTGAGGGCTGACGGACGGCCCAGGCTCCGCCTCTGTCTCTGTCTCTGTCTCTATGACAGCCTCCATTCCCTCTTCCCCCTCGGAGCTCTCAGGTTGCCTTGTTGCTGACGCTAACTCCCACATCTCCTCCTCCGATTTAGTTGCTGGAGGGACCAGCGTCGACAAGCCACAACACCAGCCCCCTTGGAGCTCCAAGGGAGCCTGGGCTCATTTGTACCTGTTCTCCCGCACAATGTAGGTGGTCAAGAGTTGGAGCAGCTGCCGGTTCTCCTGCACCATCTCCAGCTGGTCAGACTCCTTGGGGGGAGAGGTGGTCATACGGGTCAGCCAGGCCTGGAGGCGCGCAGGCTCCACGCACGCCAGCTGGGCCAAGGAGCCACACAAGCGCAGAAGGCTGGGGTTTGGGCTCTTCTCGGCTAAACAGGGCAGAGAGAGAGAGAGAGGGGGGGGAGTCAGCCGTTGCTGGGACTTCTGAGGCTGGCTGGGCTCAGGGTCCCAAAGGCCAAGGTTCAGGAAAGACCAAATTCAGTTTCCCCGAAAATAGAATATTAAAATAAGCCCTAGCGTGATTTTTTTCAGGATGCTTGTAAGATAAATCCTTCCCTCAAAATAAGCCCGTTAAGATTGTCAGCCTGGTGGGTGCATTTAGTACCCGTATCTCCCCCCCCAAAAAAATAAGACCTAATCCATCTTTTGGAGCAAAAGTTAATATAAGACCCGGTTTTATTTTTGGGGAAACATGGTATTTTTTTTTTGAAAAAACACCCTCTATATTTTTGGAGGGAGAAGATCATTTCCTACACGGCCAAAGCTTTGCCATACAAAGGACCGTGCAAATCTGGCACTACCCTTTAGCCGCTGCCACCCTGTTCCCCTGCCAGGCGGGAAACCTTTATGGCAGGGGTGTCAAACACAAGGCCCGCAGGCCGGATCTAGCCCGTGATGTGGTCAGATCCGGCCCATCGGGTCGTCCTGGAAAATGTAAGGGGCCAGCCCACGTAGATTCGGCCCGGTCTGCCCAGTGTGAAGAGGAAACATGACAGCAGTTTGGGGAGTAGCATCTAGTTGGCCACACCCACCCAGTTGGCCACACCCACCCTGTTGGGCCCGCCCCCCCCCCCCCAGGTCAACCACAGCCCTCAATGAAATGCAGTTTGATAGCCCTGCCTTATGGGTATCAAGCACTCACTTAGCTGGAAGAGCTTGGTAAAGAATTTCAGAACCCGGTTGCAGAATTTGGCCGAGAGATTCTCATTGGCAGTCGCCATCATGATCTGGACCAGCTCTCCACTGGATGGGAGGAAACACCCGGAAGCAAAGAGAACATGAGGAGGGGGGTTCCGGGTTTCCGATAGCCGCCTCTCCCCCCACCCCCACCCCGGCTACCTGCCATGTCACTCATGAAGATGGGGTTCGAAAAAACAAGATTTCCCCCCACTTCCTGGGGTGCCCATCCCGAGCTAGCACAATTTCTTTTCTTTTTCTTTTTTGAAAATTTTTATTTATTTTTAGATATAGAATAAAAAAAAAAACCTCATCAAATCAATTCCATTACAACGTGCTGCATGGGTGTTAACATATCTTCTGTGCGTTCAGAAAATAAACATCTCTTTCATACATATATCTTATACTCATTTTTCCTAACGTATCTTTCCGTTTAACCAACTGTAGAATAAGTCCCATATTTTATAATATTATTATTATTATTATTATTTATTATATTTGTATACCGCCCATCTCCCGAAGGACTCAGGGCGGTTCACAGCCAATAAAACAACAAAAAACATATAATACATATAAAACAGCAAAAAGAATAGACAATTAAATTCAGTTGATGCCTTAAAACTTTTAAATACAAATTTAAAACCCATTTAAACCCCTGATTTAAAAACCCCAATTTAAAACTACGTTCAAGCTAGTCCTGCTCTTCGAAACAGCAACGTCTTCAGCTCGTGGCGAAAGGACCTGAGATCGGGGAGTTGACGAAGCCCCAGAGGGAGCTCGTTCCAGAGGGTAGGGGCCCCCACAGAGAAGGCCCTCCCCCTGGAGGTCGCCAGCCGACATTGTTTAGCTGACGGTATCCGGAGGAGGCCCTCCCTGTGAGAGCGCACTGGTCGGTGAGAGGCTAATGGTGGCAGTAGGCGGTCCCGTAAATATCCCGGCCCTAGGCCATGGAGCGTTTTAAAGGTGATAACAAGAACCTTGAAGTGAACCCGGAAGACCACCGGGAGCCAGTGCAGATTACGCAGGAGGGGTGTTACACGGGAGCCACAAGGTGCTCCCTCTATCACCCGCGCAGCCGCATTCTGGACCAGTTGGAGTCTCCGGGTACCCTTCAAGGGGAGCCCCATGTAGAGAGCATTACAGTAGTCCAGGTGGGATGTAACAAGGGCATGAGTGACCGTGCATAAGGAAGCCCAATCCAGAAAGGGGCGTAACTGGCGTATCAGGTGAACCTGATGAAAAGCTCCCCTGGCGACGGCCATCATATGATCTTCTAAAGACAGCCGTGAATCCAGGAGGACGCCCAGATTACGGGCCCTTTCCGTGGGGGCCAATAGTTCGCCCCCAATGGTCAGTGATGGAATTAGCTGACTGTACCGGGCCGCCGGCATCCATAGCCACTCGGTCTTGGTGGGATTGAGTCTGAGTCTGTTAAGATATTGCTTATCTTCTTGTTTGTCTAATTTCAAATGTTAACTTACTCATCTCTGCACATTCCAACATTTCTAAACTGCCCCAGAAGTGGAGTAAATCCATTTAAAAGATACACTATGTCCAACCTTGGCTATTTTTAAAACCTGTGGACTTCAACTCCCAGAATTCCCCAGAGGAATTCTGAGGACAGAATTCTGGGAGTTGAACTCCATAAATCTTAAGGCTGGCTGGGGAATTCTGGGAGTTGAAGTCCGTAAATCTTAAACTGGCTGGGGAATTCTGGGAGTTGAAGTCCACAGGTCTTGAAAGTAGCCAAGGTTAGACACCCCTGCACTATATAAATACGGTGATTTTAAAAAAAAAAAACACAGTCAGTAAAACGGGGAAAAACTCACTTATGCAAGGTCTCATCCTAAACAACAGATATTTGGGGCTCAAATGGTGGTCGTAAGTCGACGACTGTCCACAACTCACCTCTCCGCAAAAAAATCCTCCATGGCTTTCCGGGCCTGGCTGCTCTCCAGCTGTTTCTCCAGATGTTGCAGACATTCCTCCAAGATGGCTTCGTCGAGGCCACTAAGAGACAAGGACGGGAAAAGTTCTTGGGAAAAGGATATCTGGGAAGTTGGGAGTAAACCCAGACCTGGAATATAGCCTCGATCTGAAGCTGCTTCAGGTGGGAAACTTTCTGGTTTTCCTCTGAGGACGTTTCGCTTCTCATCCAGGAAGCTTCTTCAGAGTTGAAGAATCCTTCCATTACCCCAGAACTGAAGAACCTTCTGGGATGAGGAGCGAAACCTCCTCAGAGAAAAACCAGAAATTCCAGTTGCCTCTTGAAAAAAAAAAAAAAAAAAAGCACCTTTGGGACAACCATGACCTGGATGACTGAGACTCTCCACAGACATTCAGGTGGGGGGGGGAAAGCAAAGAAGCTCACCTGTTCGGGTCGGAGTGGTTGGCCAGAATGTTGTAGCAGCCCATGATCAGCTTCTCGTAGACCCGTGAGAGGAACTCGTCCGACTCCGCCGGGCCCAAGATCCTCTCCAGGGAATTGCTGCTCATCTCGGCCACGCTCTCCGTGCTGGTCTCCAGCAGGAGGGGCAGCAGCGTGCGGATCACCTGGGGCGGGTTCAGGTCATCGGACCAGCTGAAGCCAGAGAGGAGAAGCAAAAATTTCCCGGGGTGGGGATCATCTTGGCAACATCACCTCCACCACCATGAGCAAGGACTCAGGGCATTGGGGGTGGGGGGTGGGGAGAGGCTGTGTCAACCCTGCAAAATGTCTTCAGCTGAAGACATGCTTCCTTCTGCTTCGTTTCTTGGTTGCCATTCAAGGCGGAGTGGGGGGAGAGCATGGGTGTTCTGTCCCCCCTCGCCTCCGTCCGAGCGATGACTTAATTAGCCGGCAACTATCAGCTCTGGCAGCAAACTAGCGAGCGTCTGCCAAGTGTCTCTGTTATCTCCCTTGATGCCAATGAGTCACCCAGGAACAAACAGTACTTCAGCTCTAGTTAAGCAGTTGATTTGCTTGCCACGAAGAGGCATAGCAGCTCTCGCTGCTTTTCCATCCTGTGGGGTGTGGCTCCATGACTCAGCACTTCCTAGGCCTGCCCCACCCCTGCTTCTGTTGTTCCCTCCTCTCCTGCCTACGAAATCTAGGGTCCAGCCAGGCCTGATTGCCATCAGCTGGGTCTGGAGGTGTGGCCGGGGGGGGGGGGAAAGAGTCAGGGGACAGAGGCCTTGTTATCCCCTCCACCTGGCCTGCCTCTGGCTCCTGCAGCTGAGCCAGGAAAGCTGGTGCTCCTGAGGTAAGTCCTGATGGCCCTTCCCCCTCACTTTCCAAGTCACTTTCTGGCAGGGGGCCTGGCTCAGGGGGCGCAGACACAACAATGGGGGAAGCAACTCGGGAATGTGGTGCCTCAGCCGGCTAGCCATAACGTCTACCAGCCGGCATGAGAACCAAGGTCATGTCACACAGACACCTGTTGAAGTGGAGCGGGAACCTACACTTGGACTGATTGGCCCATGTGACCTGAGAGACAAAGTGGGTGAGAGAGGGGAGGTCTCATTCTTTTAACAATCCCTAAGCGCGGGGATAATTTAGAGCTAGCTTCACCTTTCTAAGTGCCGATATGATGTATTCAATAAAGCAGGTGTGTCAAACTCAAGTCCATGGGGGGGGGGCACAAATCCGGTCCGTGGGGTACTTAGATCTGGCCTGTGGGGCCACCCAGGGCGGCCCTCTCGAGCTCTGTTTTCACTGGCAGAAGGTTGCAGGAAGCCGTCGTCGCAGCCAAAAACGGAGCTCGGGAGCCTGTTTTCGCTGGCAGAGCACTCAGCCCACCACAGGCGCCCCCGACACAAGTGATGTAGAACTAGCCCCGCCTACCCTGACCACGCCCACCCTGGCCCCCGAGATCAAACACAACCCTGATGCAGCCCTCAATGAAATCGAGTATTTTGGAACCTAAATGAAGTGTCGGAGTCCTGAATTCCCTGAGTTCATGATGAGAGGCTGGAGAGGACTTACACCACAAGGTCTCCGGTGAGCCTGACCAAGGAGAGGAGGGTGTGCTTCAACGAGGCCGCCAAGGGAAGGCTCTGACTGCACAGGGTGCCCAGGTGGGCGGCCTGAACGGCGCTGATGTAGCTCTCGGCCGGAATTGTGTCGTTGGCAAAGGCGTTGCGCTGTAAAAGCCACACAGAGGGGGTCACGTTCCGTTCTGACCTAAGCTTCCCCAAAAAGCAGGGAACAGACTCCTGGTCCCGACAAAACCCTTTTGATTAAACAAACAGTGAATTCCTCTCCTTCACATCCAGCAAAGTCTTTCAAGGGAGAATTTACAGTCACAGACTTTATCTGGCTTGGGGAGCTGCCAGGCCAATATCTTCAAAACTTGGCAAAGACTCTCGGAGAGTCACAAACCAATTAAGCGAACTAATTATCTCCTGCAAACTCCACTCCCCTGTTGCTCCTCTTTTATTCCCTCTGGGAAGAGCCATTCATTGTCCACTTGTGGCCTTACTCCCAAGTCAACCCTTGTTCTTCAGCTGTTCCCTTCGTCTAGCAACTCTGCGCATGCACACACTGGGAACAGGCTCCAGCTGTTCGTCCGCCTCACTGATGTCTGACTCCAAAGGTAGCTGATATCTATCATACGGCCCTGGCCCCTTCTCTGCCTCTGACGCAGAGCCCTCATCAGAGCCTTTCCCAGACTCCAGGACTGGCCCATGTTCCTCCCCAACCTCCTCACTGTCCGAATCTGCTGCCAGCTCTCCTGGCAGGCCACAACACGCTCCAGTTAGGCTTTTCTTTCCAGCTGCCACCCAACTGGAAAGAAACTCAGAGACGGCATAAGTCAAGGGACTCCCAGCAGCCTCCCAGAAAACAGGAGGGATTGCCCACAGAGAAATATGTCTGAGCTGCCAAAGGACAGAAAAGGCAGAAGAGAAGAAGCCGGCTAGACAGCCCACCATGGGAGGGAAAGACCAGCCCAGGAAAAGGAGGGAGAAGAGAGAGAATAGGCACCACCTATGACTTCCTCCCTGCAACCGTCAACGAAAGAGGACTTTTTAAAAGGCAAGACTCACCCAAGACCCAATGTTGGGGAACTCGTTGGTATGAATGCTGTTCCAGGATTCGCACAGTGACTGGACGGCTGACGGCAAATTCTGAATCAGAACTGGCCCTGCCCAGTGAGAAAAGAAAAGGCCCATCAAGTCAGGAAAGCTGGGAGAACAGTGGAGCTCCTCACAATGCTGCCACTTGAAGCCCCAACGGACCCCAGAGGACAAAAAGGGCCACCAGCAGCTAGGAGACAGAAAGGTCTGGTGTCATGCCCCCATCGGAGTCTGAATCTGAGACAGAAGACGAACAGCTGACAGGGAGTGGGAGAGTGGCTCCGTTGGCTGAGGAGGAAACTGGGGAAGGGGAAAGTCAGGCTGGGCAAAGCAGGGAAGAGGTAGAACAAGGAAGAGGGGGTTCAGATGAAGACCAAGGCCCACCCCCTCCTCATCCTAGGCAGCGCAAGGGAGGAGAGCGCAAGGTGGGTTGCGTGGCTTACGAGGGAGGAAAGGGACCCGATCCTCTTTACAAGGCACAGGTGCTGCTGGAGTTTAAAAGGAGAGGCAAATGGGAGGGGCCTTTGTCAGGAACAAAAGCCGAGTTTATCTGGTGTTTCTTGGAATCCTGCCATCCTCCCAACGGGCTTGATTTACTGCCGTGCTATTTTACTTGTGGAATTCCTTATTCTGCTTGCCCTGCCGGATTAATTAACCTGGTCTTGCCTTGTTGGATTTTTTGTTAGAAGTTTTCTGCTTACAATGTTTGGGACTGAAGTATTGCCAGCCAAAGACTATGACAGATTGGTGGAAGAGCTCTCTCTCCAGGTCGGAGAGTTGAAAAGGACATTGAGGGCACAGTTGGTGATAATAAAGGGACTCATATCGGTTCTCTCTGGCTGCGTTGCCTTTGTGTCATGCCCTGGGTCATCACAAAGTCAATGCAGAAGCCCAATTCACTTAACAACCATGTGACTAATTTAACGACTGCAAGGATTCACTTAACACACGTGCCGAGGAAAGTCATAAAACGGGACAAAATTCGCTTAACGGGTTTTATTTTGTTTTTTACTTAGCATCGTAAATTTTGGGCTCCATTGTAGTCATAAATTGAGGTCTACCTGTTACTTATTCCGGTTTATAATTCTCTTGCATCATGAAGCAGATTGATTATATTCAAAATAAGTATCAGATAAAAAAATATCGAATAGCATATGAGTAAATTTAGGAAATATTTTGTATTAGATCTATTTTTGAAGGAGAGGGGAATTGAGAGTGTGATTATGTGTGGAGTGACTAGAGATTATAATTTAGGATTTATTTTGGATTATGATTGTTAGTTTTGATACCCTGCATTTTGTTCTGGGAAGTCGGGGTGGGGGGTAAGGAGGAGGGGAATTGGGGGGGGTTGAGGGTAGAGGATGGAGTGATGGTTAATGTCCAGGGATTATTGAAGATGTATAAATATAATTAATGTAGGGTCAGGTCTGCCCAGCTATCATTTTAGAATGGTGGGGAGGGAGAAAGGAGGAGAGAATAGGAGGTAGGGAAGAGGAGAAGAGGAAGAAAGACGGGTAGAAGAGGGAGGTGTAGGATGGAAGGAGGAGAGGATGTAGATAAGAGAAGGGGAGGAAGGTCTGGAAAGTAGAAGAAGGTAGAAGAGGGAAGAGAGTTAAAAGGAGGGGGTGGTGACTGGGCAAGCCCGACTAATTGTATAAGACTGTACATTGGATGAGTTGTTGATCATGAATGTAAAAATAAAAGTTTTTTATTAAAAAAAAAAAGAAGCAGTAGTATAAGCAAATATATTAATTTCTTTTTTAAATTAAAAACTGAGCAAGTTTGAGCCAGAAAGCAACCTACCCAGAGTGTTGGATTTGCAGCGACTGGAGCCAATGGCCAACACGGCAGCGTATCCCTGCAGTTTCTCTTCGGTGGGTTTGTTCTCTGCCGAGCTGTCCTCGGAAAGGCTCTGAAGCAGGTAAGATCTATGGCGAGAGAGAAGCCGTTAAGACTTCAACGCTCCTGCCAGGCAGAACACCATCACGGCCAGGGTGAAGGGAGGCCGACCTCGGAGCGTGCCAGCTACCTGGTGAAGGTGGCGTAGGTATCGATCAGCTGCAGGGCGGCCGGCAGCAGGTTCTTGGTGATCTCCGAGGATTTGTGGGGGTCGGTTTCGGCAGCCAGCTTGGAGAAGTGCTCGTCCAGGGAGACCTGGACTTTGGAAATGGCCGCATCCAAGGTGTAGATGGACTGCAAGCTGGGGATCTCGTGCAGCTGAAGGATGGTGGTGCAGTCGACCCCGCAGAAAGAGGAGATCTGGGAAGGGAAGAAGAGGAGCGGTGGCAGGGTTGTTCCCCTTGCGGCTAAGGTGGGATTTGATCCCTCGCTCTGCTGCAAATCTGTTGTGCCTCGCCCGCCCCCCTCTCCGCAGCCGGGCCCCCTCCCATCTCCTGCTATCTCAGCCAGAGGCTGATAGTGAAGAAGAATGGCCTGGCATGCCTCCAGCCCCCAGCCCTGGCACCATGCCCGGACAGACTGAGCAAACAAACCTCCCTCCTATAGCATGTGCGCCTGAAGCCAGCCACGAGCTAGAATTGCCGGCAGCTGAGCAAGAAGACGAAAAGTGGGCTGATCCTCGCTTCCGGAGAATGGAGAGGCGACGTCAGCAAAAGGAAGGGAGGGGCAGGCCTGGATAAGTGCTGAGTCATGGAGCCACATCCCATGGCCTATATAAAGGGTCTGCTTTTTGGCATTCCTTGAGTCAGGCAAAGTCTCATCTGGTTGCTGAAGTCACACCTTGGATTCCTGCCTGCCCTGAGAACTCTGACAGGAATTTGGCAAAGCTGCAGAGGCTTCGTGGCCACGCTTGATACAGACTTCCCAGACCCGGCCGTCAAGAGGAGGAGTGGGACACGACAAACTCAGTTCTTAGAGCAGTGCTTCCCAACCTTGGCAACTTGAAGAGGGATGGACTTCAACTCCCAGAATTGGCTGTGGCTGTGCTGGCTTAGGGAATTCTGGGAGTTGAAGTCCATCCCTTTTCAAGTTGGCCAAGCACTCTAAGGAGGTAACATTCCATCGGCTATGCTGTGACTTTAGCAATGGCAATAGCACTTAAGACTTATATACCGCTTCACAGTTGCTTTTACAGTCCTCTCTAAACGGTTTACAGAGTCAGCCTCTTGCCTCCAACAATCTGGGTCCTCATTTTACCGACCTCGGAAGGACAAAAGGCTGAGTCAAGCTTGAGCAGAATCAAACTGCTGGCAGTGGGCAGAGTTAGCCTGCAATGCTGCATTCTAACCACAGGGAGGAAGGGAGGGAGGGAGGGAGGGAAGGAATGGAGGAAGGAAAGAAGGAAGGAAGGAAGGAAGGAAGGAAGGAAGGAAGGAAGGAAGGAAGGAAGGAAGGAAGGAAGGAAGGAAGGAAGAAAGATAGCAATAGCATTTAGACTTATATACTGCTTCACAGTTGCTTTTACAGCCCATTCTGAACGGTTTACAGAGTCAGCCTCTTGCTCCCAACAATCTGGGTCCTCATTTTACCCACCTCAGATGGACAAAAGGCTGAGCCGGTCAGAATTGAACTGCTGCCAGTGGGCAGAGTTTGCCTGCAATACTGCATTGTAACCACTGCGGGCGGCTCTATTGAGATGAACTCCGGCTTTTTCTACCCAGATCAGAAGGCAGAATGCTGTCTATCTGCCTATCTACCGCAGAGGCCACGCGGTAAATAAAAGAAATAAGAAGGCGGAGACGTTGTCTTTTATTTGACAACTCCCTGGGCCTGAACGCACCTGCCTGGCGAAATACTCCTCCGCGATCTCCACGTCGTACTTGACGGAGCTGCATTTGGCTGAAGTCAGCTCGACCAGGGAAGAGGCGTGCTCACTTTTCATCCCTTGTTTGATGAGGTGATCCTAAGGGGGAAGTCCAAGAAAAAGTAGAATTTTTTTTTAAAAAAAAAATAGAAATGAAGAGATGAGATGGGCCGAAAGGGAAGAGAATGACGGAGTGTGAGGGTAAAACTCCCATCCGGAGAAAAATAATCTCAGCCCAGCCCATCTCTTGATTTACCAACAGCCTTTTTACAACCTCTGGACATACATGTAATTCTCCGACTTACGACCACAATTGAGCCCAGAATTTGTACGTTGCACAGTGAGACATTTGTTAAAGTGAGTCCTGCCTGCCGCCTTTTTAGGACTTTGCTCGCCGCCTTTCTTAAACAAATCGCTGCGGCCGCTCACTGAGCAGCACGGGTTGTTATGTGAATCTGGCTTGGCTCGAGATGGTCGCAAAAGGGGATTCATGCGGCTCCCCGGGACGCTGCGACCGTCGTAAATATGAGTCAGCAGACAAGCACATCCGAAGGTAAATCAGGTGAGCGTGAGGATGCTGCAACGGTCGTTAAGAGTGAAAAATGGGGCTCGGACCCTTTTTTCAGGGCTGTCGTAACTTCGGTCACTAAACGAACTGTTGTAAGTCGGAAACTACCTGCATTTTCGAGGCCTACCTCCCACCTTGCCCGGCCCAGCGGGGCGCTTTTACCTTGATCCAGTTGACATAGGTGGAGATGTGGAGGCGGGAAGACCAGCGCAGGGTGTGGAGGATGTCACATTCCCGCATCTCTGGGCTGTTCATGGCCAGTTGGTTCATGTAGCTCTTGGAAGGGGGAAGGAGGCCCAGGACCCGCCAGAGAATCAGGAAGTAGTATTGAAGCGCGCAGGCTTCCTGCTCGAGAGAGAGAGAGAGAGAGACGGAGCCAAGCCGCCTGGTCAGCCGGTCCTTCCGACACTGGGGCCCGAGGCCAGAGATGTTCCCCCCTGCCCTGTTGTGGTCCGCCAGCAGCCTGCGGAGCTGGCAACGGAGTCGGACAGCGATGAGGCAGAGGTGGGGCCATGGCCACCGGGGAGTGAGGTGCAGACTCCAGAGCCTCCAGAGACTGACAGTGGTGAGGCAGAGGAACAGGAGGAGCCTGTTCCTAATGCACGCATGAGAAGAGCTGCCAGGAGGCAAGAGCAGCTCAAGCCAAGAGGACGACTTGGGAGTAGGGCCAAGAGATGATTGGCCCCTCCCTGAAGGCTTAAAAGACCAGCAACGGTTGTTTGGGCTCTTTGCCGGAAAACAACGTTGATAGCTTCGTCTTGTTGCATTTGTTTTATATCAGTGTTTTCCGTACTTGTGCCAAGAAAGGCCTTTGGCAGTTTGCCTAATTGGACCAAGGTTGGTGATAGGACTGAGGAATTTGTGTTGGGAGGAATCTGCTTTAATTTAGTTGAACTACGCTGAGAATGAAGTAATTCTCAGCTGTTCGAATAAAGTTTCCTTGCTTTTTCACTGACTGAGTTTTCTGCTACCTACTTCGTCCTGGATCCCAACATGCCTCTCAAGGGGGCCCCCACGGAGTTGTCCTCACCAAGGCGGTGACGTTTTTGTTCTCCTTCCGCCGGAGGGTGTCAAACTGGGAGCCGGCAGCCAGCAGCGAGGCCAGGGCGGAGTAGAGCTCGTCGTATTTCATGGCCTTGGAGAACAAGACTTCGCACACCTGAAAAGGGAAACAAGCTCGGGAATTGTTCCTTTCCTTTTGCTGATCCAGGTTCCAATCAACTGAATAAATCAGACCAACTACGGCTTTAGCTTGGGGTCGGGGCGGGGAGGTGGGGGCCTCTGGAAGCAAAGATCGTCATCATCATCATCCTCATTTAACGACCCCATATTCCCTTGTGGGGTGGGGTCTAGGCAACTGCCTGGAGCTAGCAGTGGAAGCACAGGAAGCTCTAGAGCAGAGGACACCCCCCACCCAATCTTTGGGGCACCAGGGTCCAGTTCCATGGAGAGAGGTTTTTCCGTGGACTGGAGGGGGGGGGGCATGGTTTCACGTGCTGCCTGCAGCCCACGGAAGGGACTTCGCTTGTTTGCACAGACTGGTTTCTGGCATGCCGTGGCCTGGTGTCGGTCTGCGGATTGTGTTGTGGTCTACCAGCAGCCTGCGGAGCTGGCAACAGAGTCGGACAGCGATGAGGCTGAGGAAGAGCGTGGGCCAGTCCTGGAGGCTGGGGAAGGCCCGGATGAGGTCTCTGCGTCAGAGGCAGAGATGGGGCCAGGGCCATCGGGGAGTGAGGTGCGGACTCCAGAGCCTTCAGAGACTGACAGTAGTGAGGCAGAAGAATAAGAGGAGCCTGTTCCTAATGAGCATGAGAAGAGCTGCCAGAAGGCAAGAGCAGCTCAAGCAAAGAGGACGACTCGGGAGCAAGGCCAGGAGATGACTGGCCCCTTCCATAAGGCTTAAAAGACCAACAATGGCATTTGGGCTCTTTGCCGGAAAACAATGTTGATAAGACTTGCTCCTTGATTGCTGCATTTATTTCTTGTCGGCGTCTTCTGCTTCTGAACTTCTGAACAAGAAAAGCCTTTGGCAGTTTGTCTAATTAGACCAAGGTTGGTGATAAGACTTGAAGACTTGTGTTATGAAGAATTTATTTTGATTTAGTTTGGACTATGCTGAGAATGAGTTAATTCTCAGCTGTTCTAATAAAGTCTGTGTTTTTGAACTGACTGCGTTTAATCCTACCTGCTTGGGCCTGGTCACAACAGAAGGGAGGTTGGGGACCCCTGCTCTAGAGGGCTCGATCAGGTCGGCGGTGGAGCCGCCAGCCTCCAACTCCTGGAAGATGACCCTCGGGTTGAAGCAGCCATCCTCCTTGCAGCCTTTCCAGAAACCAACCCGACCTCAAACCTTTCCCAGAGAATGAATGGGGCGTGGGCGCGTGTGTGATTCAGAAGGGAGGAAAGCGAGAGCTTTAAAGGAAGAGCCCCGTTACCGTGCTATCGAGGCGGTTCAAGTCGTCTTCAGATGCTTCCGGGGAGAGAATGCAGTAGAAGCGCGGCTGGGGGGCAGCGTCTGGTGAAAAGAGGAAGCCGTGTACAAGGTTTTAAATTTCCGACAGGAATGCGCGCGCGCACACACACACACACACACACACGGGGCCACTAATCACGCCCAGCCTACTTCTTCCTGGGCACCTTGGGCTAGGAACTTTCCCCACTCCAAAGGATGGAGGCTAAATTCTACACCTGGGTTCTCCAGGGGTCTTAAGGAAAGGAGAGGATTCTCAGGGGCCCAGCTGTCTGTCTGTCTGTCTGTCCGTCCTTTAGGCCCTGCCTCTGGAAGAGAGACCTCCAAAAGTGTTTCAGGAGCCTAATTCCACGGTTCTTCCTCGGGAGCCCTTCCGTACCAGAGGGAGAATGCTTGGCCCAGTTTTCTTCCACTTCCTTGAAGCCGTGATAAAGTGGGGAACAGGTCGGTCGGCTGCCCTCCTGGCTCACGCCGGCCCAAACGATGGGGGGAGTTAAGAGGTTGTACTGGACCTAGAGAACCACAAAGAGGCGACAGAAAATAAATACGGGGCACGTGGGTCACGCCAAAAGAAGAAAACTTGCTTTTCTATACCGACTGTCTGTGATTTATCTGAATGGCTCCTTGTTCAAAAAAGAAAAAGAAAAAGAAAAAGAAAAAGAGGGGGGGAGAGAGAGAGAGAGAGGAAAGCAAGGAAGTTGTAACTTATTGACTCATTTTGGGATGTTTTTCCTCCATGATTTGGGACTGAAAAAAGGGAGGGCACAGCCGAGCACAAAAACAAAGCAGGAACAAGCCAATAAAACCAATTTCTCAATCTGAACTTCGGTGCCAGCAGTGATTATGTCAGTTTTGGAAAGCAATTTTCTTTTTGCTTAACTGCCACATATTTTAGCTGGGGAAGTTGGGAGGGAGTTGTTGTTGGAGTGGTAGAAAGTTAGTCATAACAACATTCTGCATTCAAGGACATCCTGCGTCTGACGGAGACTGCCTGAAGATTGTACCCAGTTGAGTGTGAAGAGTTGATTGGACAATGTGATGAACTTGTGGGTGTGGGGCAGGGCTGTGAACTGTCAACTGGGTGGGGAAAACCTGGAAGCTTTCAGATTCGGGTTTTCCCAGCTGTGCCAACATGACATCTCTAATAAACTGGAACTTTGAGGAACCTCAAGCCTCAGAACTTTATTTTGTTGGGGGTGTTCCTTGGAATCCTGATAGATTATTTCATTGCTCTAGATACCTAAGAGAGCACTCAAAGGATGGACTGGCGCCCGAAGAAAACCTGGGTTGACAAGCCGATGTGTGAGCTGGACGTTCTCCCCTCCTCTCCTGTCCCCGCGGATTCGCAACCCACCTGCTCAAATAAATACACGGGAGCCTTTGAGTATTGGTGAAGCAGGTAGTCGAAGACCAAGAGAAGGCGGGCTAGCAAGAGAGGGACGCATCGGAGCTGAGAGTCCAGGTTGGCTGTAACGTCCAGGATGGTCTGGACGCAGAGGGTCAGGATGGACCGCCGGCCTTTTTCGGAGAAGCTGTGGAAGATGAGCAGCAGGAGCTGGAGGTGCTCCACGTTGAGGTCCTCTGCGTCGCCGGGAAGAACCCCCTGCAGGGCATTTTGCTTCAAAGTGCCCACAAACCTGTGAAGGAGGGAGGGAGGGGACCGAAAGATTCAGAAAGGAAGGAAAGGAGGGAGGGAGGGAGGAAGGAAGAGTGGGGAAGAAGGGAGGGAGGGAGGAATGGGAAGAAGGAAGGGAAGGAAGGAAGGAAATTCAGTAAAAGGCAGCCCTTATACCAGGTCTTCAAACTTGGCAGCTTTAAGACTTGTGGACTTCAAGTCCCAGAATTCTCCAGCCAGCTATGCTGGCTGGAGAATTCTGGGACTTGAAGTCCACAAGTCTTAAAGCTGCCAAGTTTGGGGACCCCTGCCTTAACATCTTAAGTGTTATCTGTGCAATCAGGATACCGTTTTAGATATGCCATATTTTTCGGACTATAAGACACCGGATTATAAAACGCACCTAGTTTTTGGGGAGGAAAACAAGAAAAAAAAATCTGCTTCTGCCTCCCAGCAATTGGCCTCCTTGCAGCCTCGTCAGCTTCAGCAGTTTGATTTAACAAGACCAGCTGATTGGTGGTTGGATCTGCCTCCCGGAATACTGCCAATCAGCTGTTTCAGGCTGCGGGGATCGCCGCTGCCTATCACCGCCTCCACACACCCCATTTTTGGCCTCTTCGTGCCCGGTTTTCGGCCTCCGTGCGTCCCATTTCGGTCTCTTCTAGGCAGCGGGGATCGCCAACTATTGCCGCCAAATGGGATGCACGCAGGCCGAAAACGGGATGCGCGGAGACTGAAAATGGGGCATGCAGAGACGGCAGTGGTGATTCCCGCAGCCTGGAACAGCTGATTGGCATTATTCCGGGAGGCCGAGCCAACCGCCAATCAGCTGCTCCTGCTAAATCAGGCTGTGCTGAAGCTGACCAAGCTGTTTGCTGCAAGGAGGCAAATTGCTGGGAGGCAGAAGCCAAAGGGTAGGCGGGGCTTCGGCAACATTCGCTCTGAAAGACGCACAGACATTTCCACCCATATTTTTTTGGAAAGGGGGGAGAAAACGTCTTATAGTCCGAAAAATATGGTAACTATGCCACAATTATCCATCGCAACTGGACTGAAAACATTCCGAATTTGGTGTGGCCGGCCCAAGCTCTGAATGCAGCACATCCTCAAACTTTCTCCTACCTCTCCCACACATTCAGACATTCTGGGACATCCGGGTCTGTCTGGGTGCTGGCTTTATGCTGCCAGATGAGGAGAAAACGGGAGAGCACGGACAAGCTCTGGGGGTGGATGTAGAGAGGCCACGGCCCTTCGGAGAAAGGAGACACCCCCAGCTGCTGCAGCAGAATGTTCTGGCAAAAGAAAACCATCGCATGGGTTGAAAGACTGGAGGGGGTAGATCTGTCAATCGCAAGTGATATACTTAAAAAACAAAAAAAAAGCACGGCCTCCTATAACTGTTTGAACCTTGTTTAACTACAATCATCATCATCTTTTAACGACCCCATAATCCCTTGCGGGGATGGAGTCTGGGCAATTGAATGGAGCTGAGTGTTTTACTGGCCGGAGGCTATTCCTGTCGCCAATGAGGAATTTTGTTCGGCAGATATATTTTCATTGTGCCCAGAGAGAGAAATATCTGCCTCTACCTAGGATCGAACTCACAGCCCTCCTGATTGTGAGGCGAGAGCTCCCACCTCTAGGCCAATGCACCACTCCCTTCTTTAACTACAATAAAGGAGAATATTGAAATGGGTTGAAACAAGCGGTCCCTGATGCCCTCCAAGCTTGGTTGTTTCCTTGCGGACGTTTCGCGACTTAACTAGGTAACATCATCAGTGTTTAAAAAAAAAAAAGTGGGGTTTGCTATTTATATATTGTCCTTCCTAGCACTGATGATGTTAACTAGTTTGGGTAATGGAACGTCTGCCAGAAAAGAACCAAGCTCAGCGACCACCAAGGACCCCACAGTCCTCCTCCTCAACCTCCACTCTTTCTCCTCCTCCCTGCAAATCCCACTTCCTTCTAGCACAGGAGTCAGCAACCTGGGGCTCTGGAGCCGCATGTGGCTCTTTCATTCCTCTCCTGCGGCTCCCTGTCAATTTATAGGGCTTTCGGTTAGGTAGAGGAAAAAGGATGCTGCGCTAGGAGGAGACTCTATGGTGGGAGAACTGGACTTCTGGTTGGCTCCAGAATTGAACGGGAGGCTTCCAGTTAGGATCTTGTGACTCTTTTGAGTGTTTTAAGGGTGCCGACCACTGCTCTAGCACCTGATGATGTTACCTAGTTTAGGCCATGAAGTGTCTGCTAGGAAACTACCAAGCTCAGAGAGGACTAGGGACCCCTTGTTTAACTACACAGACTTACCACTGGATCGTTGGCAGTCCAAACACATCTGCCTTTGAACACAGCTTGTTCTCGAAATGAGAACGCAATGGGAGATTTCCTCATTATTATTCCCAATAATCTGCAGTTTAACCGGCAGCTCCTTCCAGCCCAGAGAGCCAAGACTCACCTGCAAAGTCGGAGACTGGAGGTCGGAGGTCACCAAGGAATGGTTGAAATGATACAGCGCAGCCGCAAACTCTTCCTCTTCGGCAGTCCCTGCAGGAGGCACAGGGTCACCAGGTGAGGCCAGGATTCCAACCCACACACACACCCCATCCCAAGAACTCCAGAGCAGGGCAGGATCTTTCCCAGTGGCGAGTTTCCAAAATGTTTATTACCAGTTCTGTGGGTGCGGCTTGGTGGGCATGGCTTGGTGGGCGTGGCAGGGGAAAAATACTGCAAAATCTCCATTCCCTCCCAATCAGCTGGGACTTGGAAGCCAGAGAATAGATGGGGCCGGGGCCAGTCAGAGGTGGTGTTTACCGGTTCACCAGAGAACTCAAAATTTCCTCTACCGGTTCTCCGAACTACTCAAAATTTCCGCTACCGGTTCTCTAGAACTGGTCAGAACCTGCTGAAACCCACCTCTGATCTTTTGACGGGTCCCTTCTTGGGTGAGAAGGAAGCCCAGCAGCCTATCTCTTCCTCCTCGAGGAGGCTACCTCCCCCTGCTCACCACCCCCTTGGCCTCTACTGCAACCTCCATGATTTTTTTTCCATCCAGCTGATAACTGCCATAGTCTGTGAGGCAGAAACTGTCTTAAGACTCTTCAGCGACTTAGCTTGCTGACGTTTTTATTGTTCATCTAACCCGACAAAACCCTGGCTCTTCCAGGTATTACAAGATTTGCATCCTGCCTTTAAAATTGGCTCCCCTCTGCTTTTCTTCCAAAAGGGGCGCTCTAAACAGTGGTGGGATCCTACCGGTTTAATAACTGGTTCGCTGAGCGCGCGTGTGCACACTTTGCAAAAAAATTGAACTTCCGTGTTGCTAAGAGCAAGGAAAACAGCTGAGTAGAGGCAATCCACTCTGCTGCTCCGATCAACTAGGTAAGTATAATGCAGGGGTCAGCGGGCGGCCCCACTTCAAAGAGAAAGAGAAGCGGTTTGCACATGGCTGAATGTCAGAGAAAATGATTCGCCCAAACCGGTCGATTCCCACCACTGACTCTAAGCCTAACTCCCAAGGATCTGCTGTTGTGGTCTGCCAGCAGCCTGCAGAGGTGGCAACGGAATCGGACAGTGATGAGGCTAAGGTGAGGCCAGGGCCATCGGGGAGTGAGGTGCGGGCTCCGGAGCCTCCAGAGACTGATAGTAGTGAGGCAGAGGAACAGGAGGAGCCTGTTCCTAATGCATACATGAAAAGAGCTGCCAGAAGGCAAGAGCAGCTCAAGCAAAGAGGACGAGGCGGGAGTAGGGCCAAGGGATGATCGGCCCCTCCCTGAAGGCTTAAAACAGACCATCAATGGTGTTTGGGCTTTGCCGGAAATCAATGTTGATAGCTTCGTCTTCTTGCATTTATTTTTGTATCGGTGACTTCTGAATGTTTGCCAAGAAAGGCCTTTGGCAGTTTGCCTAATTGGACCAAGGCTGGCGATAGGACTGAGGAATTTGTATTGGGAGGAATTGGCTTTAATTTAGTTGAACGACGCTGGGAATGAAGTAATTCTCAGCTATTCGAATAAAGTTTGTTTGTTTTTTCACTGACTGAGTTTTCTGCTACCTACTTGGGCCTGGGTCACAACATCTGCAGCCAAGCTCTACCGGCCCTTGAAACAAAACGAAGTAGCCACTTAACAGGGGAGCAGACCCCTGTGGCCAGGGGGTGGGGTAGACTAGATGACTTGTAGGATTTCGCCTTCCAATGCTAGGAATCGATTATCTAGGCTGGACAGCCAGAATGGGAAGCCAAGGAGCTGGGCTTGCTTGAAAGAGGTTGACTGCCCCAAGCGGGTTTTCCCCCAGTTACTCAGCCCCCACCTCCGAGGCTCGGTCTGCGGGTGGGGTGTGTGATGGAGACCCCCCATCACCTTCCTGACCTTTGAGCCCATCCTTGTCCACTTCTTTGATGATGCTGGCCAGGGTGGCCATGTGCTGCTCCGTCAGAGAGACGCTCAGGTAGTTGCGAATGAAATTGTTCTTCGAGCCCAGCATGGAGGAAGTCAGGAAATTGAGGATGTTGGAGGCCAGATTTAAGAACTGAAAGAAAAGAGAAAGCCAGGCGCATGGATTAAAGGGGGGAAAAAAAAGAAAAATAAAAGCAGAAGGCATGTATCCAGATACGCAAGCGAAATGTTGGAGATGTAATTGTGATGATGCTACATATTTTCATATTTGGGGGACTTGTAAGAAGATTAAGGCTTTTTGGATAAGGATCTGGCGGATTATACAAAATGTTTTGAAAAAGAAGATAAAGTTCCTACCGCAATTTTTCTTATTGGGAATTATTACGGACTGTACAGTAATTGAAACTAAGTTGATTTTAAATTTAATAACAGCAGCAAGACTACTGATAGGACAATACTGGAGGAAAAAAGAGTTAGCTACAATAGAAGAATGGATATTGAAAGTTGCTAATTTGGCTGAGATGGCTAAAATCTCAGCCTTTTTGAAAGACACTACACAAGAAAAATATCTAACTGAATGGAAAAAATGGATTGAATATACGCAAAATAGATATCAGATTAAGAGATATCAGATTGCCTTTGAATGATTAGGATGTATTTATCTTTGATTTGTATGGGGGAAGTTAGGATTTGAGAAGAAGGGGAGGATTATAATTAGTGTTAGGGAAAATTTAGCGAATGATTGGTTTTTTTCTTTTGAACTACACCTTGTGTTTGTTCTGGGAAGCTGGGGGGGGGTAGGGTGGTTTTGGAGGAGGGGGAGGAATAGAGGGGGAAGGGGGTGAAAATTTTTGTAAAAACTTTTTTAATAAAAAAAAAAGCGGAAGGCAAGCCAGAATTTTGACTTTGAAGCAGAGCCCTGGGTAGCTCACCAATTCCGGGTCTTTGCGACTAGCCAGGATGTTCCCGTTTTCTCCTGCCGACTGCTTGTTGGGGCTCTTCACCCGGGGGGAGCTTTCCAGAGGGGGTGGGGGAGGAGGAGGAGGAGGGGCCACCTTCTCCTTGCTGGGGGAGATGGTCTCTTCGAACCACTGCCCAAGGATGGGCTCGCTGTCGTCGTCTGAAAAGGGGGGCAAGGGGCAAGTCAGACAGTTGAAGGGCCAGGAACACAACTCAGGGCCTTCCTTCCCCCTCCCTCTCCAATGCAGACCCCCGTCACTTCCCCACTGAAGCCTCCTCTGCCCCCACCTTGGCTGCTGTCTTCCGTGCTGCTGAAGTCGTCTTCGTAGTAGGTGTTGGAGTCCGTGGAGGCGCTGACGTTGCTGCTCATGGACCCCTTTCGTTGCCTCTGCAAGACACAAGCCTGAAAAGGGAGGGGGGGAGTTGGTGGGGATAAGAGGCCGGGGGGGGGGAGGTCACAAAAGCCCAGCCAGTGAACATCTCCCACCCAAACCTTACGACCGTTCCCTGGAGCAAATCTCAGATGTGAGGGCGAACAAGGCTTAACTTGGAAAAACAGAGCCTAAAAAACAAAACAAACCAACCTCTTCCTTGCTAATCTAGGGCAGGCACTCTGCTTTTTCCCTGGGCGGGGTTCGCACCGTGCCTGAAGGATAAGGCCGACTCCTTCCTGCACGGGGCAGTTTCACACCACCGAGAACAAGCCAGGAAAGCCACTTGACGACTTCCCCTTCAAGCCCCACCGTGTCCCATCACTTTCCTCTCGATAGGAGAACGCCCGAAGCAGAGAGAACCAAGGGGGGGGGCTCGTTTCCCCCACCACTCACCCACCCACCCAAGAGACATCTGGAAGGAGCCCCTCACCCACTGTTGTGTCTCGTCCTCCCTCCTCAGCTGGGCCCCTCCCATCTCCAACGGGGCCTTTTATCAGACTCCGAGTCTGATAATGAAGATGAACGGCCTGTCATGACTCCAGCCCCCGGCCCTGGGCCCCATGCCCGGAGAGGATTCCAGGAGTGAAAGGACAAGCCCGATAAATCTCACTCATACAGTGTGTGTTCCTTTGGCTCAGCCTTCAGAGGAAGCCAGCCAGGTGCTGGAATTACTGACAGCAGATCCAGCTGAAGACAATTCAGAGTGAGTGGACCCTCACTTCTGGAGATCTGAGAGGCGACGCCAGCAGAAGGAGGGGTGGGGCAGGCCTGGATAAATGCTGAGTCATGGAGCCACACCCCACAGCCTATATAAAGGACCTGCTTTTGGCATTCCAACCTTGAGTCAAGCAAAGCCTTATCTAGTTTGCTGATATCGGACTCTATCGCTGAAGTCACAACTTGGACTCCTTCCTGCCCTGATAAACCTCGAAGGAACTTGGCAAGCTGCAAAGGCTTCGTTGCCAAGTTTGTTACGGACTTCCTTGACTCGTTCGTCAGAGTGGGAGTGGGAGTGGGAGACGACACCCACCTTCCGATAGGCCGTGGAGAGCAAGGTCAGCAGCAGGTTTGCGAGAGGCACCGACTCGATCAAGCGCTGAATCCTCTGGATCGACGTACTCTGGGCCATGATGTTCAGGGTGGCCGGAGGGCCATCTGTGTCCCAGCCCTGAAGGACGAGAGCCGCCGCCACCGTCACCACCCGGGGGGGGTAAGAGATGGCAAAACGCAGCTGGGACCCCTCCCCTCCCGGCAGCAACTCTGAGGACCACCCCCCCATCCCTTCGTCAAGCGCTCACCTTGTGAAGGGCCTCCACGTGGAGGTCTTGAAAAAGCAAAGTGAGGAGCTTAATGGCGTGATTGGCCAGGACGACGGAGAGGATGCCAAATCCTTGATGCCTGTAGAAGGGGGACCCAGGGGAGGGAAGGAGAGAGCGGGCATCAGCTCAAGAAGGACCTCTGGGCCGAGGGCAAGACATGGGAGGAAACTGCCATGGCTTTAACACCCAGGACCAAAGGCTGAAGGAACAGCAAAGTCCCCTCCTGTTGTGACCTAAGCTTCCCAAGAGCATGAAGCATGTTGTCCCGACAAAAAACCCTTTTTATTAAGTGACTGTGAATTCCTCTCCTTCACATCCAGCGAAGTCTTTCAAGGGAGAATTTAGTCACAGACTTTATCTGGCTTGGGGAGCTGCCAGGCCGATATCTTCAAAACTTGGCAAGGAGTCACAAACCAATTAAGCGGAACTTAACACCCTTCCCCTTTCAACTCTGCGCATGAGCACACTGGGAACAGGCTCCAGCTGTTCTTCTGCCTCACTGATGTCTGACTCCGAAGGCAGCTGATCATTGTCAGACGGCCCTGGCCCCTTCTCTGCCTCGGACGCAGAGCCCTCATCAGAGCCTTCCCCAGACTCCAAGACTGGCCCATGTTCCTCCCCAACCTCCTCACTGTCCAAATCTACTGCCAGATCTGCTGGCAGGCCACAACACAGTGGGAAACAAGGGTCACAGTTACGAACGCTGCAGCATCGCCACCTGATCAAAATTCGGACGCTGGTGGGCCCCAACACCTCCCCACAGGATTTGCCCCGCTCAGGGCCAGACCTACCCTTTGCCAGGTCCAAGTTTGGGAGACCCGACACCCTCTTTGGACCGCACGATGATATCCCGCACCCGAAGGGCTGCCAGGGGGTCCTTCTCTTTCCCCTTGTCGGCCAAGGTGGTCGGGCTGAGGTTCAAGATGAGGAATAAGCTGTTCAGCAGACACCAGGCTCCGAGTAGCTGGAAGTTTTGGTAGTGCTGGAGTCCCGGAAAAAAAACAAAAAACCCACACATCATATTGTGATTGCCACTCCAGAGGGCGACACGGGAGAATTGTTGTTGATTTTTTGGGCTCCTTTTCGCTTACCTCCCCACCTGCACGGCGGGAACTGCTGATAGCTTGGCCAATCATGTCGTAGATTTCCAACTGTGGAGAGAGATAGATTTTTTTTTTTTTTTAAAAAGGGTCTCGCAAAAGAGACCAAAACCCGGCCGATGCCACCCCAACGCCTTTGAGAATTTTGCTGCTGCAACTTCAGCTGGAGTTCCCGCTTTCCTTGCAGGCCATTCCCCCCCACGTCCCCCCGTGTGTGGTTGACTCACGCATTTCTGTACAATGATGGCGGCATCGTTTTCGTAGTCCTCTTCTTTGGAGCTCGTGGAGCCCGTGCGGACTTGCTGGGTGGTGCCGACGTGTAGGATGGCCATGCAGGTGGCCACGCTGACCCCTGGGGGAGAGGAAGGATCCTGGGGTCAGCCAGAGCAACGGGGACCAACTCAAGGCCTTGACCCTCATCCTGCGATGGGGGACGATGAGCAAGAGGCCTCCCCGCCAATTTCAACCTTCCGTCCTTCCGAGGTTGGTCAAATGAGGACCCAGATTGTTGGGGGCCAGAGGCTGACTCTGTAAACCGCTTAGAGAGGGCTGTAAAAGGCATTGTGAAGCGGTATATAAGTCTAAGTGCCATTGCTATTAAAAGCAAACCGACTTTGGGAGCTTTTACTGTAAACCCAGGTGGTACTTCCTGCAGATTAAAATCTCTTTCATTCCGAAGATCTCACAGTGGAAAACTGAGCCCGGGAGAAACAGAGGGAGAAGAAGAGCCAAGAGGAAGAAAGCGGCGGTGAAATCCAAATTTTTTTACTACCGGTTCTGTGGGCGTGGCTTGGTGGGCGTGGCAGGGGAAGGATTCTGCAAAATCCTCATTCCCTCTCCACTCCAGGGGAAGGATACTGCAAAATCCCCATTCCCACCCCACTCTGGGGCCAGCCAGAGGTGGCGTTTGCCAGTTCTCCAAACTGCTCAAAATTTCCGCTACTGGTTCTCCAGAACCGGTCAGAACCTGCTGGATTTCACCCCTGGAAGAAAGATTCTCTTCCTGCCTGCTCCATTACTGGAACAAACAAAGCTCATTCTCTTCCTTCAAGTGACCCACAACAACAGAGGGATTTCGGCTCGGCTCCCTCGTCGCACTGATTCACCTGCATAGAGGCAGCTGAGGGCCAGAACGGTCACGTCCTGCAGGCGGGCGGGTGTCAAAGGTTCCAGGACAGGGAGGGAGAGCGTGTCCAGGGCCATGGTGACGTCGATCACCAGGGAATGGAACCTGCGCAGGTGGAGGGAAACGAAAGGTTGGTATAAAAGTGGCAAGGAAGGGAATCAAGAGATCGAGTTCCGTTGTCGACAGCATAGAAAGAAAACCTCTCTAAAATGTTTTATAGATGGCCTTGTTCACCTGCAAAGTTAGTGAGTAAGTATAACAAGAAATCTGTTAAATGTTGGAAATGCTAGCAAATACCAGGCTCATATTATCATACGTGGTGGACGTGTCCCAAAGCAAAATAAATAAATAAATAAAAAATACTGGAAGAAAATACGCATGTGGCTGGAAATTATGACAAAATAACACATAGATTTGAAACCTGAGACATTCTTGTTGGGCCTGCTTCCAGGAAGCTATAGTAAGGCTAACGCATATTTAGTTTTACATATCCTAACGGCAGCCAGGATTGTATATGCACAATATTGGAAAAATCCAGAAACCCCTACAGATGACATTATAATCAAAAAAAAATTTGGAATGTGCAGAAATGGATAGGTTAACCCAAAAAAATCAAAGGAAAAGAAGACTCGGAATATTTTATAATGTTGGGAACTATTCAATAAATGGTTAAGCGACAGATATTGAGGTTAGAGGAGTAAAATTATGTGAAATACGGACTACATGAGAAAGAAAATGATGAGTAAATATTTTGATGGTTATATCATAATATAATAGAAGATAGTATACTTTTCAATAACGATTGGTATTATTGCATATATGTTTGTGTATATATGTGTTGTGGTCCGCCAGCAGCCTGCGGACCTGGCGGCGGAGTTGTACAGTGAGGAGGCTGGGGAGGACAATGGGCCAGTCCTGGAGTCAGGGGAAGGCCTGGACGAGGGCTCTGCATCGGAGGCAGAGATGGGGCCAGGGCCATCTGGGAGCGATGCTCCGGAACCTCCAGAGGCGGACAGCAGAGAGGCAGAGGAATAGGAGGAGCCTGTTCTAGTGCACGCATGCAAAGAGCTACCAGATGGCAAGAGCAGCTGAAGCAAAAAGGACGACTAGGGAGTAAGGCCAGGAGATGATTGCCCCTCCCGTAAGACTTAAAAGACCAGCAACAGCTCTTGGGCTCTTGGTAGGAAAGCAACATTGCTACAATTGTTCTTTGTGGAAAAGCAATGTTGATTCCAGTGCTTCTTGTCAGCATCTCTTGAACTTTGTGGGGGTGTTGCCAAGAAAAGCCTTTGGCAGGCGGCCAAAGACAACAAAGGTTGGTGATAAGGCCGAAGGACTGTTTATGAAGAATTTGTTTTGGACTAAGCCAAGAATGGATTAATTCTCAGCTGTTTCAATAAAAAATAAGTTTGTTCAGGACTGAATTGTGTTTGGTAATCACTACTTGGGCCTCGGTCACAACAATATGATTGATTATAATGATTAAGATGATGGCGATGTTTATATGTTAACTCCTTGGACACCTAAAAAACACACTGCTCGACATAGAAATGGAATATGTGATGTAAAACAATAAAAAAATATTTAACAACAACAACAACAACAACAACAACAACAACAACAACAATAATAATAATAATAATAATAATAATAATAATAATAATAATAATAATAATATTTTAATTTGTATACCGCCCTTCTCCCGAAGGACTCAGGGCGGTGAACAGGCAGATAAAATATAAATACACACAATAATTAAAAACATCCCTTAAAAAACTAATTTAAATGCCCAAAATGTTAAAAAACATACTCCCCCGTAAAATCACAAAATTTTAAAAACCCATCCAATAAAAATAAAAATCAGGCTAGTCCAGCCATACAAAATAAATAAGTTTTAAGTTCATGCTAAAGGTCCTAAGGTCAGGTAATTGTCAAGTCCGAGGGGAAGTTCGCTCCACAGGTCGGAGCTCCCACAGAGAAGGCCCTCCCCTGGGGCCGCCAGTCGACACTGTTTGGCTGACGGCACCCTGAGGAGTCCTCTCTGTGGGAGCGCATCGGACGATGGGAGATAGAAGCCGGCAGTAGGCGGTCCCGTAGATAGCCCGGTCCTAAGCCATGGAGCGCTTTAAAGGTGGTAACCAATACCTTGAAGCGCACCCGAAAACAACAGGTAGCCAGTGCAGTCTGCGAGGATAGGTGTTACGTGGGAGCTCCAAGACGCCCTCAATAACCCGCGCAGCCGCTGCTCTGAACTAGCTGAAGTCTCCGGTGCTCTTCAAGGGAGCCCCATGTAGAGAGCATTGCAGTAGTCCAGGCGAGAGGTAACAAGGGCATGAGTGACTGTGCATAAGGCATCCCGGTCCAGGAAGGACGAACTGGCGGATCAGGCGAACCTGATAAAATGCTCTCCTGGAGACGGTCGCCAAATGGTCTTCAAAGGACAACCGACCATCCAGGAGCACGCCCAAGTTGCGTACCTTCTCCATCGGGCCAATGATTCACCCCGACAGACAGCCGCATCTGCAGCTGACTGTACCGAGGTGCCGCATCCACAGCCACTCCGCCTTGGAGGGATTAAGTTTGAGCCTGTTCCTCCCCATCCAGACCCGCACGGCTTCCAGACACCGGGACAGCACTTCGACAGCTTCACTGGGGTGGCCCGGGTGGAAAAGTACAGCTGGGTGTCATCAGCGACAGTTGGTATCTCACCCCAAAGCCACTGATGATCTCACCCAGCGGCTTCATATAGATGTTGAACAGGAGGGTGAGAGAATCGACCCTGCGGCACCCCACACATGAGGCACCTTGAGTCGATCTCTGCCCCCTGTCAACACTGCCTGCGTCCGATCAGAGAGGTAGGAGGAGAACCACCGATAAACGGTGCCTCCCACTCCCAACCCTCCAACCGGCGCAGCAGGATACCATGGTCGATGGTATCAAAAGCCGCTGAGAGGTCTAATAGGACCAGGGCAGAGGAGTAACCCCTATCCCTGCCCCTCCAGAGATCATCCACCAGTGCGACCAAAGCTGTCTCCAGATTGTATCCGGGCCGGAAGCCGGACTGGAACGGGTCTAGATAGACAGCTTCATCCAGGTACTGGGGTAGCTGACATGCCACCACACTCTACAACCTTCGCCGTGGCGAAGATTGGAGACTGGCCGGTAGTTCCCTAAAACAGCTGGGTCCAGGGAAGGCTTCTTGAGGAGGGGTCTCACCACCGCCTCTTTCAAGGCCGCGGGAAAGACCCCCTCCCGCAAAGAAGCAAAAGAGAGATCGAGTTCTGCTCAGAACCTATGGGGGGGGGCAGAAACCAGGATATAAGAAGTCACGGTTGGAAGATGACGGGAGCTTACCCATTTCGGACTGCTGTGGCGTCGGCGACAGTAGCCGGCATGATGAAGAAGGAATTGGCCGACACGGCGTCCTGGAAGCGGTTAATGTAGCGCAGGAAGTACGGGAGGTTCAAGCAGACGCGCAGCAGCTTTTCAGAACCGCCTGCATTGGAAAGGGAAGCAAGGTGAAGGAAGCAAATGATGAGGACTAGCCTCTCGTTTCCGGCAGGAGCCTGCCAAATGGCCCCTGGGAGACGAGAGGCAAGAAATTACAGGTAGCCCTCAACATAATGACCACAACTGAGCCCAACGTTTACGTGGCAAGAGTGAGAAATTCGTTAAGTGAGTTTCGCCCCATCTTACGATTTTTCTCGCCACGTTTGTTAAGCGAATCGCTACAGTCCTTAAATTAGTAACCCGGTTGTTAAGTGAATCTGGCTTCGCCATAGAATTTAATACAGATGAACAGAGTTAGAAGGGACCTTGTAGGTCATCTAGTCCAACCCCCACCCAAGCAGTAGACCATACATCATTTCTGACAGATGGCAGTCCAGTCTCTTCTTGAAAGCTTCCAGAGATGAAGCTCCCACAACTTCCGAAGGCAACTTCTGTTCCATCGGTTGATTGTTCTCACTGTCAGGAAATTTCTCCTTATTTCCAGGTTGAATCTCTCCTTGATCAGTTTCCATCCATTCATTATTCCTTGTCTGGCCTCCAGGTGCTTTGGAGAATAGCTTGACCCCCTCCTCTCTGTGGCAGCCCCTCAAATATTGGAAGATTGCTATCATGTCTCCCCTGGTCCTTCTCTTCACTAGACTAGCCAGGCCCAGTTCCTGCAACCGTTCATCGTATGTTTTAGCCTCCAGTCCCCTCATCATCCTGGTTGCTCTTCTCTGCACTCTTTCTAGAGTCTCGACATCTTTTTTATAGTTTGGTGACCAAAACTGGATGCAGGACTCTAGGTGTGGTCTTACTAAGGGTTTATAGAGTGGTATTAGTACCTCCCTTGGTACCCTTGATTGTATCCCTCTGTTAATGCAGTTTAGGATTGCATTGTCTTTTTTGGCTGCCGCCGCACACTGCTAGCTCATATTTAGCTGGCTGTCCACTAAGACTCCGAGATCCTTCTCCCAGTTACTGCTATTAAGCCTCCTTTCACCCAGTCTGTATGTGCACTTTTGGTTTTTCTTGCCTTTGGTGACCGAAATTGGATGCAGTATTCTATTTGCTTGTCTGAAGGTCGCAAAACTTTATGACGCAAAACCGTCATAAATGCGAATCAGCTGCCAGAAATGGTCCCAAGTCGCTTTTTTCCCCCCAGTACCGTTGTTAACTTTGAACGGTCACCAAAACGAACCGTCGTGAAGTTGAGGAACTATCTGCACTTCCACCACCTCTAAGGAACTGCATTGCGGACAGCTGGGCCTGAGAACAAAGTCATGGCAAGGAAGCAGCCTCAACACGCCTTGTTCTTCAGATGATGCCTTTGGAAAACGGGGACGCTCTGTTACAGGGGTCTCCAACCTTGTCAACTTTAAGACTTGTGGACTTCAACTCCCAGCTTTGCTGGCTGAGGAACTCTGGGAATTGAAGTCCACAAGTCTTAAAGTTGACAAGGTTGGAGACCCCTGCTCTGATATACAAGCAAGACAAAGCGCTCTCCCCCGCCCACCCCCCAACTTTCCTTACCGAGTTCTTGCAAGCTGGCCACATTCTGGGCAACAAATATGCTCTTGGTTTTGGCTGTGGAGGATTGGTCCGTGACGGCCTGCTCTTCGCCTTCGCCTTCCCCCTAGAAGCAGAGCCAAGCATTATTTTGTTGTGGCTGTTGTGTCTCGCCCGCTTTCACCGCAGCCGGGGCCTTCTTATCTGCTTCCGAACGCTGAGAAATGTCCTAGTATGCCTCCCAGCCCCAGCTCTGGCTCCATGCCCAGACAGGCTGAGGAGGAAGAAGTACCTCCAGCCCCCAGCTCTGGCTCCATGCCCAGGCAAACGGAGCAACTAGACCCCTCCCCCTCCCCCACAGCATGTGAGCCTGAGGGAGGTCAATTACCAACAGCTGCAGACTGGAGTGACCCTTGCTTCAGGAGAATTGATAGGTGGCGTCAACAGAAGGAAGGGAGGGGCAGGCCTGGATAAGTGCTGAGTCATGGAGCCACACCCCATGGCCTATATAAAGGATCTGCTTTCTGGCATTCTCTGAGTCAGGCAAAGTCTAACATATCTTGCTGAAGTCACTTTCTGGTCTCCTGCCTGCCTTGAGAACTTTGCTAGGACTTTGGCAGAGCTGCAGAGGCACACCTGATTCGGATTTCCCTGACCCGGCCGTCAGCGGAGGAGTGGGACACGACAGTGGCCCCTCCAGCAGCTGAATCAGAGGAGGAGGTGGTGGTGGTGCGGGAGTCAAGGTCAGCATCAAGGCAACCTGAGAGCTCCGACGGGGAAGAGGGAATGGAGCTGGCAGAGAGAGAGAGACAGAGGCGGAGCCTGGGCTGTCCGTCAGATGGAGAGTCAGCAGCCCGCAGGTCTGGAGGTGGCTGATGAGGAAGAGAAGGAACAGCTGGGTCCAGAGCCTGACTGCAGATGCGCAGAAGGCAGAGGAGAGGAGAATAGTGGAAATCTATGGGCCAGTCTTTGGGATGGAAAAGCCACCGCTGCTAGCGAAGCCCCACTCTAGCTCTGGGGATAAAAGGCAGGGGACAGAGATGAATAATTGTTGCAGAGGACTATTCATCTCCCTGTCGGACAGACTTGTTAGCTTGAGGTGAAAGCGAGAGAGACTTTTTGCCGGGGCTGTTGGCGTTCCTAATAAAGGAATTATTGATTTAACTACAGAGGGTTTGTCGTGTTGGGTCACAACAGTTACGATCTCCTGCCACCAGAGGTTCACAGGCTACCAAGAACGCCAGACGGAGCCTTGAGGTCCTTCAGTCGCCCCTCATTAAGGAGGATGGGCTGCCATTTCCCCCAGGGAACGCGAGCCTTCTCGGGCAACCTTCTTCCTTCCTTCCTTCCACAACCCACCTGAGCCTGCGTCGTCATTGGTGACAGGGCCATTTTGGGATTGAAGACCGAGGTCAGCTGATTGAGGAAGTTCATCTGAACCTCCTTCTGGCGCAGTTCAGGCCTGACGGGAGAAGCCAGCTGTTTCTGATCCTCCACTGGAAAAAAAGAGGAACGGGTTAGGGTTAGGGTTAGCAGGACCTCGCCGGCACTCCCTGGGGCAGAAGGTGTCAAGGGGAGGGAGCCTTTACCGTCCGAGAGGGTCTTCACTGTCTGGGGCAGCTTGGCCGACTTCATCATCGCTGTGAAAGTGATGATCTCTGTCCGATCCAGGCGGCTGCAACCGGTGCACAACCCCTTGATCAGCAGGATCAGGTGTTTCTACGGCAGCATTTCAGGAAAGGTGAGCGGCGCAAGGTTCAGGGCACCATTCCCACACCTGAACAGACCCCCCCCCACCTAGGCAGGTACCAATTCCCAGAGTCCTCGGCCCTGTCCCGTCCCCGTCCCCAATCCAGCATGGCCTCTGCTGTTAATTCCGGGGCATGAGATCCTCACGTCTTGCAAAGCAAGACCCCGGCTTCCTAGATCAGTTTCAACCAGGAACCTCCCTTATGCAAACGATGCGGAGAACCTCCCTAACGTGGTAGAAGTTGGGGGGGGGCTCTCCCTCTCTCCTCACCTGTGAGACAGCGCAGGCCTCGTCTGGGTTTTCAAGTCGCAACAGGGAGAATTCAATCAGTACTTTGCAGGCAGCTGCTACAGACTGCAGCTGGTTCCGAGGTACTGAAAAAGCCAACGGGGTTACGTCAGTCCAACCAAGTTTTTTTTGGGGGGGGGGGGGGAGGAGCTTTTAAGCAATGCCACGTCCTTTGCCTTACTGCGTTAGCAGTAGTTAGGAGTTAGTTAGGAGTCCCGCTCCCTTGAAATGTAGCCAGCCTGCACCCCCCACCCCGCTTTTAATTTCTGGAGGAGACTCTGTAGCCATTCAGAGGCTTTTGGGACTTCAGAGGACCCACTCAGTGGGATCAGAGGCAATAGAACCAAAAGTTACCCCAACCTACAGATGCATTTGTCCGTGTAGGGTTTCCTGCTGAAGCAGGGGGCTGGACTAGTAGACCTCCAAGGTCCCTTCCAACTCTCTTATTCTATTCTATTCTATTCTATTCTATTCTATTCTATTCTATTCTATTCTATTCTATTCTATTCTATTCTATTCTATTCTATTCTAATCTAATCTAATCTAATCTAATTTAATTCTATTATATTCACGAGCCACAGTGGTTAGAGTGCAGTCCTGCAGGCTACTTCTGCTATCTGACAGCTGCCTGCTATTTGGCAGTTCAAATCTCACCAGGCTCAAAGTTGACTCAGCCTTCCATCCTTCTGAAGTCGGTAAAATGAGGACCCAGATTGTTGGGGGCAAGAAGCTGACTCTGTAAACTGCTTAGAGAAGGCTATAAAAGCAACTGTGAAGCGGTATATAAGTCTAAGTGCTATTGCTATTGTCCGTCCTTCCTTCCTTCCATAACTCTGCCCACTGCCAGCAGTTCGATCCTGACTCTAGGTTGACTCAACCTTCCAATCTTCCGAAGTCGGTAAAATGAGGACCCAGATTGTTGGGGGCAAGAGGCTGACTCCGTAAATCACTTAGAGAAGGCTGTAAAAGCCCTGTAAAGCGGTATATAAGTGCTATTATTGCTATTGCTATCGGAAAAACCATTTTCTGCTTCCTCCTTTCTGGGTGTTCATAAATGCCCCTCCCTCCTGCCATGCCCCTTCTAGCCCTTCTGCTAACCGCCTTCTAAGCCGGTTTTGGAAACCACTCCTCACAGAATTACCGGGGTGGGGGGGGAATAATTAAAAACTAGGCGAACGACAACAGTCCACGCAGCGCTCACTCACCCACTCCACACACCGTGGTGATGTAGTGCGTTGCAAGTGCAACAAAAGATGAGTAGAAAGGCTCATATTGCTTGTCGTGGTGCAGAATTTCCGACTCGCTGCGGCGGAGGAAAGAAGCACGAGAAACACAAAACTCAGAAACTTTAAGGGCGCCCTTAAAGTAAAACGTTGTGAAGCTCTGAGCATCGAAGGTGGAATTTTGGTCTCTGGGTGAGTTTTGCTACTGATATATAGCAACTTAAGTTTCCCTACTGGCGCTTAAAGCCACAGGTCAGATCATTAGCCAGCAGGGACTTGAAAGGAATTTCTGAGACTGCTTGAAAGCTTATCTTAGTTCTAAGCCTGAACCGCTTAAACTGGCGTCATTTTCTGAATTGGGACATTTTGCTGTAGAAACCACTTGTTTTATACGAGGAAGTGGCCATGGGCTATCAGACCACTGGCCCATCATGTACATTTCTTCTTCCACCAAGAAGCAGATGGTAATGTTGTGACCCAGGCCCAAGTAGGTAGCAGGAAACTCAGTCATGAAAAACAAACAAACTTTATTCGAACAGCTAAGAATTAATTCATTCTTTAGTCCAACTAAATTAAAGCAAATTCCTCCCAAAACAATTCCTCAGTCCTATCACAAACCTTGGTCCAATTAGGCCGACTGCCAAAGGCCTTTCTTGGCAAAAGTTCAGAAGACACCGATACAAAACAAATGCAACAAGACAAAGCTATCAACGTTGTTTTCCGGCAAAGAGCCCAAACGCCATTGCTGATCTGTTTTAAGCCTTATGGGAGAGGCCAATCAACTCTTGGCCCTGCTCCCGAGTCGTCCTCTTTGCTTGAGCTGCTCTTGCCTTCTGGCAGTTCTTCTCACGTATTAGGAACAGGCTCCTCCTGTTGCTCTGCCTCACTACTGTCAGCCTCTGGAGTCCGCACCTCACTCCCCGATGGCCCTGGCCCCACCTCTGCCTTTGATGCAGAGCCCTTCCCCAGCCTCCAGGACTGGCCCACCCTCTGCCTCATCGTTGCCAGCTCCGCAGGCTGCTGGCGAACCACAACAAAAGCCACAAATGAGATCATCAGCCAGCAGGGACTTGAAAGGAAACTCTTGAGACTGCTTGAAAGCTTATCCTAGTTGGCTCATCAAGTACATTTCTTGTTCCACCAAGAAGCAGGTATTAAGCACAGAGAGATCTATCTGTCAGTATCAGCTGCTGAGGAATTCCAGTGGCCTCCCCTTCTGTTTATCTGACTGACCAGCTACTCAGGGACAAAGCACTGGGCTTAGGCTTAAAGTCTGATTCAGCATCAGCAATGTTTAAATTTTAGGAGCGATTGCACCGTTGACAGAATTATGAACTTGGAGCAAGCCAACAAAAGGAACCGACACAACTTTTGAAATCCGAGTTAAGTCACGGATTCCGCGGAAACAGTGAAGTGATTGTGGCAAGGCAGGCATCATTTGACTTGCACGATTTCGAGGCCCTGAAATTATTCCACACAACTTAAGACAAGAATCACAAAATCCCCGAGAGGGTTTATTTTTGAAACTAAACGGTTAAGAATTTGTATCCCGGAAAGGAAGAGCAAACAGGAACACAGCGCCTTCAATACTTGCAAGTCGCATGCTATTTTTTTTTTCTTTTCTTTTCTAAACCTTGACAACTAGACTCATGTGATTTATTCTGCATGCACTGAAAAAACAAACCTGACAATCCCACCCTGAAATGCAAAGAGACCGTTCCTGCAACTTTGCAGAGGGGGAAGTTTTTCAAAGCAGGCGGTTGCATAATAGAAACTTTGGAAGTTTTTCAAAGCAGGCGGTTGCATAATAGAAACTAAAGGGATGAAGAGAGCATTTGGTGAAAAATTTACATTCGGATTGCCAACAGCGTGAATATTTTAAATATTGTTTTGGGGGATTATCTTGTTTTTTAAACAGCTCCAACTCTGAACAACAGTCAGTTGGCTCTAAGAAATTTTTGACCCCAGCAGCACAAACATCTAGCTTAAGATATACCACCCATAAAAGCAACGTACAACGCAAAATCAGGTAGTGATTATGTTGCTTCAAAGAAGACAAGCAGCTGCTCTCTAAAACAGAAACTGTGCAAAATATATGCTAAAGAGCTCCAGCCCATCCCTAGAATACATGAAAGATACGATATTCAAATCCTACTAAAATCTCAGATGCCCAATGGATATCAGGATGGGATATGGAGTACTATAAAATTAGGAGTGCTTAGGTTCAAGCCATGCATTCCAGGACCATAAAAGAAATAGAGGGGGCTGCAGCCCCTCCCCCCCAAAGTGCAAATGAAAACGCAGGGCCAAAGAAGTAAAGCACAACCGATCCCCAATGAATTGAGCCAACGTGGAAACAATTTCATCAATGAGAAGAAACGGACAATATTTTCTCCAAGCCTTTTCTAAACTGGGACTGGATAGGAAAGGACCCTGCAGGGCGAGGCCTGCAGCTGATTTAACTCTGGCCAACTTTTCAAACAACTTAAAACACATTTCTTTTTGCCCTCCTGGATGTGTCTGGAAGGCCAGATGTTTTTATAGCAAAGAAAGCAGGGTGGTTTCAACCACCATGTAACCGCTACAACTCCCATCGCCCACATCCTTTGGGCAATTTCCCCCCCTCTCAGGTGGACCAACTACACCTCCCATTACTTTCAAAGGGCGGGTTCGCTCCTTCAATCCCCCTCAGCCTGGCTGCTCCCAGTGGGGCGAAGACTACAACTCCCATCACCCACATCCTTTGGGCACTTTCCCCCCCCAAGAGGCTTCCTCTCTCAGGTGGACCAACTACACCTCCCGTTACCTTCAAAGGGCGGGTTCGCTCCTTCAATCCCCCTCAGCCCGGCTGCTCCCAGCGGGGCGAGGACTACAACTCCCATCACCCACATCCTTTGGGCACTTTCCACCCCCCCTCCCTGAGAGGCTTCCCCTCCCAGGTGGATCAACCACCCTTCCCATCATCCCCAGAGGGGGTCAGGTTCTCCCCTTCGGCCAGGCTGCTCCCAGCTGGGTAAGAACTATAACTCCCATCACCCAGCAGGTGGGAGGTTTTGTGAGGGGAGGAGGTGGCCTCATATTGCCCCGCCCACTAGGAGCTGTCAAGCCGAGAGGGAGACCAGAGGGGGGGTTTGGGGGGGCAGCAGTGCAAAATAGGGGGGGGTCTTCCTCCCTCAGGACGCCCCTCCCCCCCCACTTCCAACCCGGCGGGCGGGGGGGGAGGGTTGAAGCCCCGCCCCCTCCTCCTCCCTCCCACCTCTCAATGACGGAGGCCAGCAGCTGCGGCAGCTCGCGCATCTCGAAGGCCGAGTAGGAGGCCGACAGCAGCGGCCGCACCGCCACCTCCCAGCCGGGATCCCGCTCCGAAGACCCGGGCCCGCCGCCGACGCCCCCCGCCGACGCCATCTTGCCGCCGCCTCTCCTCAGTTCTGCTTCCAGTAGCGTTAGAGTTGCTGAGGCGAAGACACCAGAGGCCGGGGGAAGAGCTTCCGGGTCGCGGGGAAATGACGTCGACCGACCGCCTCTTCCGGTTGAAACTCCGCCCCACCCCAAACGACACCGGTCTCTTCCCTGAGCGGGACCAAAAAAAAACAACCACCACCACCAACGGCCCTAAAGAATAAATTGGACGCTTTTGTCGTTATTGTCAACCGACATTCAGGCTCTCAACGTCCAGAGTAATAATTGGCGGCCTTCTGAGGTTTCAAAGGGGACCGCAGGTTCGCCTCACAGAAGCGCGTCAGAGAGACTTCCGGGACGGACAGCTAGAACGTCCCACGGCTATTTCCGACCGCACTTCCGCCCCCGCATGGAGAGGAAGCCGAAGGAACGCAGGAGGCGTGGTATCAGTTTCCTTTCCCGGCTAGGCGCGGAAGCGCGCTTGCGCAGAATGGTGACTCAGCGACTTTCTATTGAGCGCGCATCTGCGCATGCGCACTCGCTCTCTAGTGTTTATGGGCAAGAGACGGATTTCAAAAGTGGATTTTTAAAAACTGATCCCCTTGGATGTATTTTAAAATCATCAAACACAGGAGTTTAATAATATTTTCTGTTAGCAATTTAACACATTAATGGCTTAAAATACAAATAAATAAATTGATTCAAAGAGCTTGCAATCTAAAATATTTTGTTATTTTATATAGTCTTTATATTTTTAAATTTAATAAAGTTGGTGAAAATAATGGTGCTCCTTAGGCAACGGGTTGCAAGCCTTCATTTCCAGGGGAACCTGCCAGTTAAACACACCACCAGGGAGCCAAAGAAGCAAAATCACTGTTATTTTCTTTTATTTCTGCTGTGCCTGATCTGCATACAGGGGGAATTAGGTCTGACTTCACATTTTTCCGACAGAAAATGCAATTTCTACCCTGCAAACTCCAGATTTAGACTCTACCCACCGCGACCCAAAACCCTCCCCAGAATAAATATAAATAAACCGACCAGGAGAAAAGAGGAAAAACACATTCAGGAAAAATCTTTCATTTAGAAAGGCAGACTTGCCTTTTTTTTCCCAACGAGCTTCAAGTATTCCCATAACCCAAATCTGGACCGACCGAAAAAATTCAATATAAATTAGGGAACTATAAGACAAAAGGAGGGGGGGGGGAAGAGCCAATTAAGGAAGAAAAGTTTAAAAATTCAATGTGGGGAAATGTCTCTCTTTGAATTCCTTGCTAGAGACACTAAAGTTTGAACAGGCTCACTTATGCCCCGGTTTATATCCATTTTTTTTCAGATTCATCTCCTGCATTTTCCACAGAAAATTGTCGTAAGAAAGTCCCACGGCGAAGCAGTTTTGCAGCGCAGGCATCGAAGGACGGGGGGGTGAGGCTGCAACCCACCGGGATCCCCTGGCGAGGGCTCGGCCGTGCGCCCTCAAGGGCAGATCAGTCTGTATCTCTCCTGTTACCGCCAGGCACGGTTCAGCAGCTTCACCTGAGCCAGTCTCTTGGTGATCATGGTGGCAAAGATCAACCCAAACAACACGCTGCTGATCAAGACATAATCGTAATCGTCTTTGAGCACGTCGAACTGTTTGGAGGGGTAGACTCTGGTCTGGTAGATGTCTAACCCATAAGCCACCACCTGAAGGAGAGAAGAATAAATAACCTCTTACAATACTAGACAACACAGTAATCGACAGTAGAGTCCCAGTTTCTAGGTTCTATCGTATCTCAAGACTTAAAATGGACAGCTCACATCAAAAACGTCATCGAAAAAGCACAACAATGAAAGTTCTTTCTGTGCCAACTCGGGAAGCTCAAACTGCCCAAGGAGCTGCTGATCCAGTTCTACAGAGGAACTATTGAGTCTTGTCATCTGCACCTCTATAACTGTCTGGTTCGGTTCTGCAACCCAACAAGACAGACGCGGACTTCAGAGGATCATTAGAACTGCAGAAAAAAACAATGGCTACCAACCTGCCTTCCATGGAGGACCTGTATACTGCACGAGTTAAAAAGAGGGCTGGGAAAATATTTACAGGTCCTTCGCATCCTGGATATAAATTGTTTCAACTCCTACCCTCAAAACGACGCTATAGAGCACTGCACACCAGAACTACTAGACACAAGAACAGTTTTTCTCCCTGAATGCCATCACTCTGCTAAACAAATAATTCCCTCAATACTGTCAAATTAAGTACTAAGATTGTATTACTATTCTTCTTCTCATCCTTAGTAATACCTATCTCTTCCCACTTATGGCTATAACCATGTTGCTTGTAGCTTTACAACTTATATTGTTTTTATTGTTTCTTAGTAAGTTTTGATTGCTTACTAGTATCCTATGACTATCACTAAATGTTGTATCGTATGATTCTTGACGAATACGTTTTATTTTTTCTTTATGTACACTGAGAGCGTATGCACCAGGAATACATTCCTTGTGTGTCCAATCACACTTGGCCCATAAAGAATTCAATTCAATTCCATTCCATTCCATTCCATTCCATTCCATTCCATTCCATTCCATTCCATTCCAATATTCTATTCTATTCTTTTCTTTTCTGTTCTATTCTATTCTGTTCTTTCTTCCCTTATTCTATTCTATTCTATTCTATTCTATTCTATTCTATTCTATTCTATTCTATTCTATTCTATTCTATTCTATTCTATTCTATTCTAGAAGGTTGCAAACAGTGGAGTCTTGCAACGCAAATACAGGTAGCCCTTGACTTAAGGACCTCAATTCTGCCCCCATATTTCAGGAAATTGCTAAGTGAGGCATTGGTTAAGTGAATTTTGCTCTGTTTTGCGACCTTCCTTGCCCCCGTTAAGTGAGTCACTGCCATCGTTCAGTTAGTCATGCGGTCGTTGAGTGAATCTGGTTTCCCTGTTGACTTTGCTTTGTCAGAAGGTCGCAAAAGGGGGATTGTGTGACACACACCCCAGGACACTAACCGCCATAAATGTGAGTCAATTGCCAGGGGTTTGAATTTTGGTCACGTGACTGTGGGGAGTCTACAATGACTCTGTGAAAAATGCTCATAATTCACTTTTTACCCCAGTGTCGTCGTAACTTTGAACGGTCAGGAAACAAACTGTTGTAAGTCGAGAACTACCTGTTATCAGGAGACAGATAAGCATTAGGTGGCAGGGTTCTTCCCACAAATTTATTAATCTAGCCACACCGGTCTTGACATCCTTTTGGGGGGAGGGGAAAGGGTCTCAAGGCCAGGCTCTCTCTTCTTGTTATCCCTGGTGTTTTTACTCAAGGGAAGAGTGTTCCTGAATACGGAGGCTCCATAGGGCTATTGTGGCCGTAATTATTGGTATTTATTCTTTTTTGGGCTATGGTTTTCCCAACTGCAATGTCATGGCTGTGAAAGATGGACCATAAGGAAGGCTGGGTGTCAAAGAATGGAGGCCTTTGAACTCTGGTGCTGGAGAAGACTCCTGCGAGTCCCTTGGACTGCAAGGCCATCCAACCGGTCAGTCCTACAAGAGATCAACCCTGACTGCTCTTTAGAAGGCCAAGATCCTGAGGAGGAAACTCAAATCCTTTGGCCACCTAATGAGAAGGAAGGAAGGACTCCCTGGAGAAGAGCCTAATGCCGGGAATGACGGAGGGCAAAAGAAGAAGGAGGGGGCCGGCAGAGAACGAGGTGGCTGGATGGAGTCACTGAAGCAGTCGGTGTGAGCTTAAATGGACTCCAGGGGTTGGTAGAGGACAGGAAGGCCTGGAAGTCGGCGGGTCGGACACGACTTCGCGACTTACAATAACAATTCTTTTTTCCCCAAAAAACTCAGAAGCCAGTGAGAAAACCTGGGCCAGGACAACGCTCTAAGGTATTTCTCAACCTTGGGAATTTTAAGAGGAGTGGACTTCGACTCCCAGAATTCCCCAGGCAGGAAGCTTGGCTGGAGAATTCTGGGAGCTTGAAGTCCCACCCGTCTCGAAGCTGAAGGTCCAAGAAAGAAAAGCTCACCAGACAAGTGGACTCCAGGCCCGATGGGGCTGTGTAAATGCCCCTCATTCGAGAGATGGTTTGATTGTAGTTGATGAACCTCTCGGCGTGGATTTGAACATCCGGGGAATAAGGGATCAGGTTTTCTTCCCTGAAATCAGCAGGAAAAACATCTGGGTCCCATATCTCAGTCCGAGTTTATTCTCCCTTTTTTTTTGTTTTGCTATTTCACCACTGCCCTTTGCAATTTGGAATTCTTCTTATGCAACCTGATGACAACATCCTGGCCAGAGAGGTCCGGCTAGGACAGGCATCGGCAACCTTAAACACTCATTTGGACCCGTTTCCCACAGAAAAAAAAAAACACTACCGGGAGCCACAAAACCCTTTGGACATCTAAAATTAAAGATAACACTGCATATATCGATGTTGTTTTTTGACCTTTATGCTATGTATAAAAAACCGATAGCGTGTTGCATTCATGAAATCAATGAACCGCTACAGAGAAAACAAATTTGTATTTCTCCGTGCGACAAAAACTGTCTGTTTTGGAAGGCAATTTTCTTTCTTGCTTCTTAACTGCCACATATTTTAGCTGGGGAAGTTGGGAGGGGGTTGTTGTTGGAGTGGTAGAAAGTTAGTCATAACAACATTCCGTATTCAAGGACATCCTGCCTGAAGATTGTATCCAGTTGAGTGTGAAGAGTTGACTGGACAATGGGATGAACTTGTGGGTGTGGGGCAGGGCTGTGAACTGTCAACTGGGTGTGGAAAACCTGGAAGCTTTTCGGGTTTTCCCAGCTGTGCCAACATGACATCTCTAATAAATTGGAACTTTGAGGAACCTCAAGCCTCAGAGCTTTATTTCATTGGCGGTGTTCCTTGGAACCCTGACAAAAACATTCCAAACTCCGGGGGGGGAAAAAAAGGTCGAAAAGCTCAAATCAATCACATGCCGGCGGGTGTCGCACATTGGCAGTTGTGACTCATATTTTGAGCGACAGGGAGCTGCATGTGGCTCCAGAGCTGCAGAATGCAGACCCTGGGCTAGGAAGGTCAACCCAGGACAGACAAAACCCCTCTCTCTCCCCCCCCCCTCACGATCCCCACCCCCCCGTGGTTCGGCTGGATCCAAACCACTCTGGCCAGTGGTGGGATTCAACCAGTTCGCACCACTTCGATAAAACTGGTTGTTAAATTCCTGGCTGGGCCCACCCCTCCCCTTCCTGCTTCTTCCAGAAGTTACCCCACAGCCCATTTTTGCTCCCAGGAGGCTGCAGGGAGCCCTACTAGGCCCAAAACGGGGCGCAGGGGGCCGGCACACCCCCCCCGGTGACTCATTTTTTGCTCCCAGGAGGCTGAGTCATACCCCCGAGCCACGCCCACCATAGCCACACCCACCCAGCCAGTCATTAGGGCTGAGAACCGGTTGTTCAATTATTTGAATCCCACCACTGACTCTGGCTGTTAGCAGCATTACGTGGACATCAATGGTGGGTTGTCCCCGGTTCGGACCGGTTCAGAAGAACCGGTAGTAAAACCAGCGGGAGGCTCCGACCCCGACATCATCAGGAAGCTTCCACGGATGCACCGAAGCACACGCGGCCCCATTGCGAACCAGTAGTAAAAGTAAATAGAACCTTTACTGGTGGACACATGACATTTTAAAGACCGCTTGGACGGTCCAGCTGACATCTGGTGAAACCCCAAAGCACCCAACCTCAGCTTCCCATAACGGCAAAGCCCTCAAATGTCCCTGGGCTCGGCAGCGGGTGGATCTCCCCCCCCCCCAAATTCCTCACCTCGTCTGCTCTGTGGGGACTTCCGGCCGGCGTGGATCCAGCAAAGCCTTGGGGAGGGACAAGATGGCCCCCGAGGGAAGTCCGACTGCGCCCAAGAGAAAAATGGAGATACATTGAAGGGTGGGGAAGCTATTATTGTTGCAATAGATTTGTCAGGGAGCGGGAGATCTGTGGGCATGCCGCACCAGCCCAGCTCCACCACACATGCGCATGCGCCTCCCACCAGCCAGCTGGTCTTTGGGTCTTTGCCACACGTGTGGGGGACAGGGCGCATGTGGGGGGCCACGCGCATATGTGTGGAGAAGGGTGCATGCGCGAGGGGGGGTACAGGTTGGCACAAGAGTTTTTCCAGGCCCAAACGGCGCGGAGAGGCCTCGTGTGCCGCCCCCCCCCGTACCCCGTTTTGGGGTCCAGGTTGGTGCAGGCGGCTTTAGAGGCACTTTGGGCACTCGGCACCAAAAAGGTTAACTGTCACTGATACAGGTTTTTGTCTTCCTTTTCATTCACGATTTTTAAAAAAATGTTCTTCTCTAGTTTTGTTTCGCCTCTGGTTTTTTTTGTTGTTTTTTTTTGGTTTGGTATTTTTAATCTTTGACATAAAATGTAAGAAAAGGAGGAAAATGAGAGAATCATAGAAGGGACCTTGCGGGTCTTCTAGTCTAACCCCCCCTCCCTCCTCCCCCTGGCTCAAACCGGAAACCCCATCCCATTTCAGACAAATGGTCCGTTGCTTCTTTTCTTCTCTGACAAGGGTAAGGCAGAGGCACAAATTCGCCAAGGCAGAGTGAGTGGCAGTTCCGAAAAGTTGCCAGCCTAGTGCTGGTCCAAATTTGGCACCACAAGGGACTGCACACCTGCCTAATCTGATCTTCTCACAGGAAGCTCTCGAGGGCTCGATCTGCTCTGGGGTGGACCAGAGCAGATCGAGCAACTGTTCTGACCTAGGCTTCCCCAGAGCACGAAGCAGACTACTTGTCCCGACAAAATATATATATATATATATCCCCTTTTTATTAAGTTACTGTGAACTTACAGTAAACAGACCTTATCTGACTTGGGGAGCTGCCAGGCCGATCTCTTCAAAACTTGGCAAGGAGTCACGAACCAATTAAGCGGAACTAATTGTCTCCTGCAAACTCCACTCCCCTTTCGCTCCTCTTTTTATTCCTGTTCACTTTCCAAGTCACTTTCTGGCAGCAGGCCCGGCTCCAAGTCACTTTCTGGCAGGAGGGCCGGCTCGGGGGGGGGGGGCGCAGACACAACAATTCCCTCTGGGAGGGGCCCTTCATCGTCCACCCGTGGCTTTACTCCCAAGTCGACCCTTGTTCTTTAGCTGTTCCCTTCATCTGACAACTCCACATGCGCACACTGGGAACAGGCTTCAGCTGTTCATCTGCCTCACTGATGTCTGACTCCAAAGGCAGTTGATAACTGTCAGACGGCCCTGGCCCCCTCTCTGCCTCTGACGCAGAGCCCTCATCAGAGCCTTCCCCAGACTCCAGGACTGGCCCATGTTCCTCCCCAACCTCCTCACTGTCCGAATCCACAACACTGGCCTCCCCTCTGAAGGATTCTCAGTGTGAACCTCTGTGTGTGTGTGTGTGTGTGTGTCTGTGTGTGTGTGTGTCTGTGTGTGTGTAAGGCATACCGCCTGGCCTCCCTCTCCCAGCCCCCTTCCTTAACTCAGCAGATGGCGACTCGTGACACCACGCTCGGTGATGGTGGCTTCCATGGCGCTGATGGCGGAGGGGAAAATGTAGGACTGTTGCAGCACCTGGGGCCAGTAGGGCCGGTCCAGGGAGCTGAAGGCCGTGGCGTTGTATTGTGTGGTGCCCTCGTACAGCTCCAGCACCGTGAACTCGTTCCGACGGGCCTTGGCGTTCCAATATAGGTACTGCGGAGAGAAGGAGGGTCTCTAACAATAAAGCCACATTTCTCAAGTCCCTGGGGTCTCTCTCTCTCTCTCTCTCTCTCTCTCTCTCTCTCTCTCTCTCATGAATTGGCCCTACACGTTACTAAAGGTTTGGGAGGGGCAAACTCTTACCACCACCCAGTTCTCCGAATGGACAATGTGCACTGGCCCCTCGGCCTTCTTCTGCACCGAGGAGTGGATGATCCGGCCGGTGACGCCATCGATCAAGTAGATTCCGATGAACGAGCGCTCCGGGTGGGTGTCTGTGCTCTCGGTCACTACAGCCAGCAGGTTGGGATTCAGTGACTGCGGAAGGGAGGGGAGGAATGCAAAGCCCATCAGGCTTTCTTAGGCAAAAAGGCTCAGAGTCATTGCACAAAGTGGGGAAGGGAAGAAGAAGGAGAGCGATAGAAGGAGAAGAAAGGAGAAGAGGTGAAGAGGAGGAAAAGGGGAAGGAGAAGGAGAAGAGAAGAAGAGGTGAAGAGGAGGTTAGGAGAAGGAGGAGAGAAGGAGATAGGAGAGGAGAGGAGAGGAGAGGAGAGGAGAGGAGAGGAGAGGAGAGGAGAGGAGAGAAGAGAAAAGAGAGAAGGGGCAGGAGAAGAAGAGGAGGAGAGGAGAGGAGGAGAGGAGAGAAGGAGGAAAAGGGAAGGAGAAGAAGAGAAGGAGTAGAGAAGGCGATAGAAGAGGAGAAGAGAAAGGAGAAGAAGGAGAGAAGAAGGGCAGGTGAAGAAGAGAAGAAGAGACTAGGAGGAGGAGAAGAGGAAGAGGAAGAAAAGGGAAGGAGAAGGAGTAGAGGAGGAGGAGGAGGAGAGAAGGAGAAAAGAAGGGAGGAGAAGGGCAGGAGAAGGAGAGGAGACTAAGAGGAGGAGGAGAGGAGAGAGAGGAGAGAAGAAGAGGAGGAGGAGAGGAAGGAGAACAGGAAGAGAAGGAGATAGAAGAACAGGAAGGAGAACAGGAAGAGAAGGAGAGAAGAGAAAGGAGAAGAGAAGGAGATAGAAGAACAGGAAGAGAAGGAGATAGGAGAGGAGAGGAGAGGAGAGGAGAGGAGGAGAGGAGAGAGAGGAGAGAGAGAGAAGAGAGAAGGGCAGGAGAAGAAGAGGAGGAGAGGAGGAGGAGAGAAGGAGGAAAAGGGAAAGGAGAAGAAGAGAAGGAGTAGAGAAGGCGATAGAAGAGGAGAAGAGAAAGGAGAGAAGAAGGAGAGAAGAAGGGGCAGGTGAAGAAGAGAAGAAGAGACTAGGAGGAGGAGAAGAGGGGAAGAGGAAGAAAAGGGGAAGGAGAAGGAGTAGAGGAGGACATAGAGGAGGAGGAGAGGAAGGAGAAAAGAAGGGAGGAGAAGGGGCAGGAGAAGAAGGAGAGGAGACTAAGAGGAGGAGGAGAGGTGAAGAGGAAGAAAAGGGGAAGGAGAAGAAGAGAAGGAGTAGAGAAGGAGATAGAAGAACAGGAAGGAGAACAGGAAGAGAAGGAGACGAAGAAAAGGGGAAAGAGGAGAGAAAGGAGAGGAGAAAAGGGGAGGAGAAGGGGCAGGAGAAGAAGAGAAGGGAAGGGAGCTTGTTTTCTCCCCCTTACCTTGTACAGGACACTGCGGTCACCCATCACTCGGCCTTGAGAGTGGACGTGCTCATTGGCCCGCTTCCCTTTCACCGTCACGATGCGCTGCAGATCAGGAGGGATGGTAACATCCCATGTCTCTTCAGTTGCCAGATCCTGGAGGGTGGGAGTGGGTGGGAAATAGCCAGTGGGTCAAAGGCTGGTTCACGACTTGCAACTCTATCTCCCCCTCCCAAACCGCTCGTGCACTTTCTGGACCCAGAAAGGCTCCCGCAAATCAGCCTCTGCATTAGAGGAAGCCGTTTATTCCGTTCTCCTCCACCAACGGATCCCAAGAGGTAACCTATAACATCACGTCTTGAATTCCTCACACCTTGCAAAGTCGGCTACATGTTTCCATTATGCATGCACCATAGCATTATGTGCTCCATCTTTACTACCGTGTATTCTATGCCATACGCTAGCTAAGTAGCTAAAAGGAATAAATAAATGCGAGCCACATGCTAGCTAACTTGGATGAATGGATGGATAGGATAGGACAGGACAGGATAGATGATGGATAATTAGATGTGTGCGTGAAGAGATGATATAGACAGATTTCTGTGTATGTGTGTGTGTGTGAGAGAGAGATAGGATAGATTAGATGGATAGATAATTAGATGTGTGTGTGAAGAGATGATATAGACAGAGAGATATGTGTTGTTGTTTTTTTGTTGTTGTTGTTTTACAGTTATATCCCGCCCTTCTCCGAAGACTCAGGGCGGCTTACAGTGTGTAAGGCAATAGTCTCATCCTATTTGTATATTTATATACAAAGTCAACTTATTGCCCCCCCAACAATCTGGGTCCTCATTTTACCTACCTTATAAAGGATGGAAGGCTGAGTCAACCTTGGGCCTGGTGGGACTAGAACCTGCAGTAATTGCAGGCAGCTGTGTTTTAATAACAGGCTATCTTACAGCCTGAGCCACACCGCGGCCCTAATATGTGTGTATGTATGTGTGAGAGAGAGAGGATAGATTAGATAGATGGATAATTAGATGTGTGTGTGAAGAGATGATATAGACAGATGTGTGTGTGTATGTGAGAGAGAGAGAGAGAGAGAGAGAGAGAGAGGATAGATTAGATGGATAATTAGATGTGTGTGTGAAGAGATGATATAGGCAGAGAGATATGTGTGTATGTGTATGTGAGAGAGAGAGGATAGATTAGATAGATGGATAGATAATTAGATGTGTGTGTGAAGAAATGATATAGACCAGGGGTCTCCAACCTTGGCAACTTTAAGCCTGGAGGACTTCAACTCCACGGTTGGAGACCCCTGATATAGACAGATATGTGTGTGAGTGAGAGAGAGAGAGCGATGGATGGATGGATGGATGGATGGATGGATGGATGGATGGATAGATAGATAGATAGATAGATAGATAGATAGATAGATAATTAGATGTGTGTGTGAGAGAGATGATTTAGATTAAATAGATGTGTGTGAGAGAGATGACAGACAGACAGAACGGCCTAGCAAACTGGCCGGACGGATGCTTGAACGTCCAGTCAGAACAAAACAACAGGATATATCAAAAGAGAATTTCCCTTCATCTAAAAGAAAAAGAAAAAAAAAAGATTTTTGTCCTGAGACTGAATTCTGAATAGAGGTTGAGCTAATTCAAATAAGAATGTTTAAGTTTAAGATAGAGATACTTAGAAGTAGAATCTGCATACAGGGGTTAAGTAGGATAAGCGAGACCGATGTAGGAAAAGCTATTATGAGTAATGTAATTTTGATGCGTTTGTGTGTTTTATATTTTTTTTGTTTTTCTCTATTGTGGTTTTGTTTTTTTGTTTTGTTTTTTTATATCGTGTATTTTAACTTTTGGAAATTTAATAAATAAATATGTATGTATGTATGTATGTATGTATGTAGGTCTTTGGTTATTCGGGTTTTCTCCCGCGTAAAATTGGAAGTGTCTTGGCAACGTTTCGACAAAGTCTCATTCGTCATCTTCAGGCTGATGTTTACAGCTTTGTGCTTCTAGGAGCTGTAAACACCAGCCTGAAGATGACCAATGAGACTTCGTCGGAACATCGCCAAGACACTTCCAATTTTACGTGGGAAAAACCCGAATAACCAAAGACATACATACAAACACCCGCGAAAACCTCAGAAAACAAATATATATATATATATATATATATATATATATATATTTGCCCCCCCTTCCAATTCACCGGCAACCCCCCCCGCCCCCGCCCCCCCCGCTTGGGAATCCAGGAGCCGTACCCTTCTCAGCCTCCGTCCCATCAACTTCCCCCGTTTCTCATCCGCCAGGTAGAAAGTGATGGAGGGGGCAATTTCTTCCAGCTGCCGCAGGACGTTCTTGGTGGCCGGGAAGACGGTCACCTGCCGGAGGGAGTTAAGGAAAGGTGGTAGTGGGGGAGGGAAATAGGAAAGGGCTCTCCAGAAGAACCCTGCCAGCACGACACCCGTTTCCCACCCCTCCCCTCCCCACCCCCAAAGCTGCAGGAAGGGGACGGGGGGACGGGGATCACCTTGTATTCGTCATCAATCAAGAGCAGGACTTTGGCGTAATCCTGGTCCATGATGGGAAGCAGGATGGATTGAAGGACGGGGCGGCTCAGCCTCGGGGGGGTCACCTGGCTCCACTTGCCGAAGATGGGGTTGAAGACGTAGAGTTTGCTGAGGCCCGACTCCTGGGGGGGGGGTGAGGGGGGGGGAAGAGAGGGGGAGGCAGCAGGCAGGGGTTGAGCCGGGGGCTAAAACACCCTAGGCCAAGGGGTTTGCAAACTTGGCTCTTTTAAGACTTGTGGACTTCAACTCCCAGAGTTAAAAGTCCGCAAGTCTTAAAAGAGTCAAGTTTGCAGACCCCTGCCCTAGGCCACCGGTTCAAAACTTTTCCTTCCCCCCATGGGGGGGATAAATACCATTTTTGTGGCCAGGGACACCCCTCCCCCGATGCTTAGCTCAAGATTTAAATCGTGATTTTTTTCTCCCAAGCTTTTACTGACACCCACCCACCCACTAGGGACCGTAGGTTGAGAACCACGGCCTTAGATCAAAGGCGGCTGCTCCCCAGTGGTGGGTTTCAAATTTTTGTACTACCGATTCTGTGGGTGTGGTTTGGTGGGCGTGGCAGGTGAAGGATACTGCAAAATCCCCATTTCCTCCCCACTCCTGGGGGAAGGATATTGCAAAATCCCCATTCCCTCCCCACTCCAGGGGAAGAATACCGCAAAATCCCCATTCCCTCCCCACTCCAGGGAGAAGGATACTGCAAAATCCCCATTCCCTCCCCACTCCAGGGGGAAGGATACTGCAAAATCCCCATTCCCTCCCCACTCCAGGGGGAAGGATACTGCAAAATCCCCATTCCCTCCCCACTCCAGGGGGAAGGATATTGCAAAATCCCCATTCCCTCCCCACTCCAGGGGAAGAATACTGCAAAATCCCCATTCCCACGCCACTCCAGGGGAAGGATACTGCAAAATCTCCATTCCCTCCCCACTTCTGGGGAAGGATATTGCAAAATCCCCATTCCCTCCCCACTCCAGGGGAAAAATATTGCAGAATCCCCATTCCTGCCCCACTCCAGGGGAAGGATACTGCAAAATCTCCATTCCCACCCTACTCCAGGGGAAGGATACTGCAAAATCTCCATTCCCACCCTACTCCAGGGGAAGGATACTGCAAAATCCCCATTCCCTCCCATTCCCGGGGGAAGGATATTGCAAAATCCCCATTCCCTCCTCACTTCAGGGGAAGGATATTGCAAAATCCCCATTCCCTCCCATTCCCGGGGGAAGGATACTGCAAAATCCCCATTCCCTCCCCACTCCAGGGGAAGGATACTGCAAAATCCCCATTTCCTCCAGATCAGCTGGGACTCGGGAGGAAGAGAATAGACGGGGGTGGGGCCAGTCAGAGGCGGTATTGACCGGTTCCCCAAACAAAATTTCCGCTACCGGTTCTCCAGAATGGGTCAGAACCTGCTGAAACCCACCTCTGCTGCTCCCCCGGCCATCCTCCCACCCAAGGACCGTCGGCCTTTCTCCCCCACCCGGTCTCTTTAGCACTTAGCAATAGCACTTAAGCCTTCTATACCGCTTCACAGTGCTTATACAGCCCTCTCTAAGTGGTTTACAGAGTCAGCCTCCTGCCGTTCTGACCGAGGCCTTAAAAAGCAGGCAGCAGTCTTGGTCCCAGCAAAAAAATTCACAGTCAGCAAGGCCTGTCCCAACAGTTTTTCAAAGGAATGTTTACCAACACAGACCTCATCTCGCTTGGCAAGCTGCCAGGTACCCAGTTTCCAAAAACAACATAAGGCAAAACTTGGCACAGAGTCTTTCAGAGTTACGGAACGAATGAATTGTTTCCTGCAAAAGCCCCCTCCCCATTCGCTCCTCTTTTGTTTCCTAGGGGAGGGGCCAATCACCTCCAAGGTGTGGCTTTACTCCTGAGTCGACCCTGCTTTCTGAGTAGTTCCAATCTTCTGGCAGCTCTGCGCATGCACAGGCTCCAGCTGTTCCTCTGCCTCGCTGCTGTCCAGCTCCCTCTCTGCCTCTGATGCAGAGTCCTCGTTCCAAGCTTTCCCCAGCCCCCAGGGCTGGCCCACGTTCCTCCCCAACCTCCTCACTGTCCGACTGCTGCCAGCTCCGCAGGCCGCCAGCGGGCCACAACACTAAGGACCTGGGGGGTCTCGCCCCTGAGCTTGGCTGGTGCGAGTTGATGACTTTGGGAGGGACCAATCACCTCCAAGGTGTGGCTTTACTCTCAAATCGACTCTGCTTTCTGAGTTGTTCTTGTCTTCGGGCAGCTCTGCGCATGCGCACACTGGGAACAGGCCCCAGCTGTTCCTCTGCCTCACTGCTGTCTAGCTCCCTCTCTGCCTCCGACGCAGAGCGCTCGTCCGAGCTTTTCCCAGCCCCCACGTTCCTCCCCAACCTCCACACTCTCCGACTCCGCTGGCCATCAGCGGGCCACAACACTCTCCCCCAACAATCTGGGTGTCGTGTCCCACTCCTCTGCTGACGGCCGGGTCAGGGAAATCCGAATCAGGCGTGCCTCTGCAGCTCTGCCAAAGTCCTAGCAAAGTCCTCAGGGCAGGCAGGAGACCACAAAGTGACTTCAGCAAGATATGTTTAGACTTTGCCTGACTCAGAGAATGCCAGAAAGCAGATCCTTTATATAGGCCATGGGGTGTGGCTCCATGACTCAGCACTCATTAAGGCCTGCCCCTCCCTTCCTTCTGTTGCCTCCGCCTATCAATTCTCCTGAAGCGAGGGTCACTCCAGTCTGCAGCTGTTGGTAATTGACCTCCCTCAGGCTCACATGCTGTGGAGGAGGGGGAGGGGTCTAGTTGCTCCGTTTGCCTGGGCATGGAGCCAGAGCTGGGGGCTGGAGGTATTTCCTCCTCTTCAGCCTGTCTGGGCATGGAGCCAGGGCTGGGGCCGGGAGGCATACTAGAACATTCCTCCGTGTTCGGAAGCAGATAAGCAGGCCCCGGCTGTGGTGAGATTGGGCGAGACACAACACTGGGTCCTCATTTGACCGACCTCAGAGGCATGGAAGGCCGAGTCAACCTTGAGCCTGGTGAGATTCGAACTGCCAAACTGCAGTTGGCAGAAGTAGCCTGCGGTACTGCACTCTAACTGCTGCCCCACCACAGGTCATTTCACTCAGGAGAGAAGACGGGAGGAGAGGCACCCACCTTGTCCTTGACCAACAGGGTGCACTGTGGGGGGTGGGGGAAATGCGCCGTCGTCCTCTGGACCATCAGCTTGAAGGAAGAGCCTGGACGCACGTCCTGAAGGAACTGCTTCCATAGGATCGTCCCCGAGCTGCTCTCTATTCCGAAAAGCTGGAAAGGAGGGGGAGGAAGAGATCTCCGAATTAAGCTGTCCTTAGGAGGCATCCTGGATATCGAAAGCTGGAGGAGCAGGAGGAGGAGGAGGAGAAGAAGAGGAGGAGGAGGAGGAGGAGGAGAAGCGGAAGGGGAAGAGGAGGAGAAGGAGGAGAAGGAAAAGGAGAAGAGGAGGAGGAGGAGGAGGAGGAGAAGGAAAAGAGGAGGAGAAGGGGAAGGGGAAGAGGAGGAGGAAGAGGAGAAGGAAAAGGAGAAGAGGAGGAGGAGGAAGAGGAGAAGGAAAAGGAGAAGAGGAGGAGGAGAAGGGAAGGGAAGAGGAGGAGGAAGAGGAGAAGGAAAAGGAGAAGAGGAGGAGGAGGAGAAGAAGAGGAGGAGGAGAAGAAGAAGAGGAGGAGGAGAAGAGGAGGAGGAGGAGGAGAAGAAGAAGAGGAGAAGGACGAGGACGAGGAGGAGGAGAAGGGAAGAGGAGAAGAAGGAGGAGAAGGAAAAGGAGAAGAGGAGGAGGAGGAGGAGGAGAAGAGGAGGAGGAGGAGGAGGAAGAGGAGAAGAAGAAGAGGAAGAGGAGAAGAAGAAGAGGAGGAGGAGGAGGAGGAGAAGGAGGGTAGAGCTGCCTGGGAACCACGAAGCCACCCTGGCGTTTGGACTCTGCCCGATGGGTTGAAGATTTCCTCTCCTGGCAACCAGATTTGAGGCCGTTTCAATACAAAGCGAAATTTTAAATTCAGATAACAGGACTCTCCTTTATGAGTTGTCCAGTGGCCTAGAGATGGAGCTCTCGCCTCACCATCAGGAGGGCTGTGAGTTCGATCCTAGGTAGGAGGCAGATATTTCTCTCTCTCTCTCTCTGGGCACACTGAGGTTGTTATCTGCTGAACAAAACTCTTCATTGGCGACAGGAAGGGCATCTGGCCAGTAAAACACTCAGCTCCATTCCACTGCCACCCCGCGCAAGGGATTATGGGGGTCGTTAAAAAGAGGAGGATGATAACAGGACTCTCCTTACGTTCTTTCTCACCATCGACGTGAGAAATAGCACCTCCACCTGCAGGAGCAGTCTACCAGGTTCTGAAGACGCGTGGAAGATTGCCGCCCTGCTGGTGTGGGGTCGTCTTCCACGACCTCTAACCGTCCGGCGCCGCGAGCAACCGCAGCCCTTCCCGCTCACCTTTCCGGAGGCTGTGGCGATCACGATCATCTTCTGCAGGTTGAACTCGTCCCGGGCTAAGTTATCGACGTTGAACTCGTTCTTCATCTGGCTCCGGGGTTTCCGGGCGTCGTAGAACATCTTCCAGAGATGAGCGGTCCAGGCCTGGAGCAGGATGAGCTGAGAGGACAGGCGTTTGAAGAACATGCCCAGGAGGCCGTCTGGAAAAACAAGGAGCAGCAGCAGCCGCCACGGAGAACCACGAGTCAGAAAAGGCTCCCGAGCAAAAGCCTTCCTTCTTCCTGATGGTCCCCAGCGGGGAGGAAAAACAAAAAAAATTCTTTCCTGTAAAAGTTTTAAGTTCATCCCTGAAAGGCGTTTTGTGGAAAAGCCTGGAAACTCATCCCCACCCCCCCAAAAAAAAAGAAAGAAGGAAGGAAGGAAGGGAAGGAAGATGGAAGAAGAGGAGGAAAATGAGAAGAATGAGGAGGAGGAAGAAGGAAGGAAGAGAAGAAGGAAGGAAGGAAGACGGAGGAGGAGGAAAATGAGGAGGAGGAGGAAGAGGAAGAAGGAAGGAGGAGGAGAAGGAGAAGAAGGAAGGAGAAGGAGAAGGAAGGAAGGAAGGAAGGAAAACAAAGGAGGAAAACATGAGAACAAGGAGGAGGGGGAGAAAAACGAGGATGGGAGGGGAAGAGGAGGAGGAGGAAAATGAGGGAGGGAGGAGGTGGGAAGAGGAGCAGGAGAAGGAGGAGAAGACAGCGAGGAAGAAGAGGAGGAGGAGGAAGGAAGGAAGATGGGTGGGTGGGTGAATGAGAGGAAGGAAGGAAGATGGGTGGGTGGGTGAATGAGAGGAAGGAAGGAAGATGGGTGGGTGGGTGAATGAGAGGAAGGAAGGAAGATGGGTTGGTGGGTGAATGAAAGGAAGGAAGGAAGGGAAACAAAGGAGGAAGAGGAGGAGGAGGAGGAGGAGGAGGAGGAGAAAAAATGAGAATGAGGAGGAGGGAAGAGAAGGAGAAAAATGAGGGGGAGGGGAGGCGGAGGAGGAGTGGGAAGAGGAGCAGGAAAAGGAGAAGAAGACGAGGAAGAAGAGGAGGAGGAAGGAAGGAAGATGGGTGGGTGGGTGAATGAGAGGAAGGAAGGAAGATGGGTGGGTGGGTGAATGAAAGGAAGGAAGGAAGGGAAACAAAGGAGGAGGAGGAAAAAATGAGAACGAGGAGGGGAGGGGGAAGAGGAGGAGGAGGAGAAAAATTAGGAGGGGGAGGGGAGGGGGAGGGAGAGTGGGAGGAGGAGGAAGAGGAGGAAGAGGAGAGGAAGAGGAGGAGGAAGAACAATAATCTCTAATAATAAGCTGGAAGGTTTATTTCCAGGCTTCTGCGCAGAGATCAGCGCCCTCCCCCCCCTCCCCCCCCTGGGACATTGTTCCAAAATCAGAAAATGGTCCCAGAGATGAGCGGGCCTCCCTCTCCCCCTCCCCCTCCCCCGCAGAACCCACCCAAGCAAAACAAGACACTGGACATGCCGGGTTACCTTGAATGGCTGATTTCCAGGCAGCAGAAAAAGGAAACACAAACCAGGAAACAATTCAACAATTTTAAGTCTTTGGAGGAGTGAGGAAAAAAAGCCAGCAAACCAACACATAGCCAGGACTTATTTCTGGATTTATTTTTATTTTTTTTTCCTTCCGAGATGCCCTTGTGTCTCCTGATCAAACAGGGGCAACAGTCCAAGTCCAATTTCAGTGGGCAGCACGGCTCTTTAGGAAAACTGTTGTGCCTCGCTCGCTCCCCCCGCCGCAGCTGGGCCCCTCTTATCTCCTGCCGGACGCTGATAGTACAGGAGAATGTCCTGGCATGCCTCCAGCCCCCAGCCCTGGCACCATGCCCGGACAGGCCGAGCAAGACGAATGGCCTGACATGCCTCCAGCCCCCAGTCCTGGCACCATGCCCAGACAAACGGAGCAACTAGACCCCTCCCCCACAGCATCTGAGCCTGAAGAATGTGAAGCCAGTCATGAGCTAAGATTACCAACAGCTGGAGGCTGGAGAGATCCACGCTTCGGGAGAATGGAGAGGCGACGTCAGCAAAAGGAAGGGAGGGGCAGGCCTGGATAAGTGCTGAGTCATGGAGCCACACCCCATGGCCTATATAAAGGATCTGTTTTCTGGCATTCTCTGAGTCAGGCAAAGTCTAACTTGGATTGCTGAAGTCACATCCTGGTCTCCTGCCTGCCCTGAGGACTCTGATAGGACTTTGGCAAAGCTGAAGAGGCACGCTTGATACGGACTTCCCCGACCCGGCCGTCAGCGGAGGAGTGGGACACGACAAAAACGCCCCACCCAGCGATAAACTCCAGGCTTATTTTTCAAGTGTTCGCCTCCGCCACCTTGGCAAAATAATTCTCACCCCACCCCCACCGCAATCCCAATCCCTCCTTACCGGCTTTCTTCCCAAATTCGCCCTCCAGTTCCGCCTGGGCCCCTGTCAAGGGCAGGTCAACCATCTCCAGGCTAACGACCTCGGCCAGGGACTCCTCCCGGCTCCACCAAATTTTTCCTGCCAAGAATGAGAGTAAGTGAGCAAAAAAAAACCCCAAAGTTTTATTTTCTTTTTAGCCGTTGATGGAATCTCCCAGAGGGCAGGGCAACGGAGGAGGAGGAGGAGGAGGAGGAGGAGGAGGAGGAGGAGGAGGAGGAGGAGGAGGAGGAGGAGGAGGAGGAGGAGGGCTAATGAAGCTCTGGTCTGGGTCGGGCCCAAGCAGAGGGAACCACGAAGGGAGGAGCAGCCACACTGCGCTCGGAGGGGTACCTGGCTGTTGCAGGAACAGGAGGAGGTGATCTTTTGTTTGCACCAAAGCGCGGTACCCGACGGAGTCGTCCTTCTTTAAAAAGACCTGAATGAAGAGCTGCAAACAAAGGGAAGAAATGGATGAACGATGAATAGAATAGAATAGAATAGAATAGAATAGAATAGAATAGAATAGAATAGAATAGAATAGAATAGAATAGAATAAACAGAGTTGGAAGGGACCTTGGAGGTCTTCTAGTCCAGCCCCCTGCCTAGGCAGGAAACCCTACACCCCTTCAGACAAATGGTCATCCAACACCTTCTTTAAAACTTCCAGTGTTGGAGCATTCACAACTTCCGGAGGCAAGTTGTTCCACGGATTAATTGTTCTCACAGTCAGGAAATTCCTCCTTTGTTCTAAGTTGCTTCTCTCCTTGATGTGTTTCCACCCATTGCTCCTTGTTCTACCCTCAGGTGCTTTGGAGAATAGCTTGACTCCCTCTTCTTTGGGGCAGCCCCTGAGATATTGGAACACTGCTATCGTGTCTCCCCTAGTCCTTCTTTTCATTAAACTAGACATACCCAGTTCCTGCAACCGTTCTTCATATGTTTTAGCCTCCAGTCCCCTAATCATCTTTGTGGCTCTTCTCTGCACTCTTTCTAGAGTCTCCACATCTTTTTTACATCGTGGCAACCAGAACTGGATGCAATATTCCAAGTGTGGCCTTATAAAGTGGTATTAAGACTTCAACTGATCTTAATTCTATCCCTCTGTTTATGCAGCCCAGAACTGTGTTGGCTTTTTGGGCAGCTCCTGCTGCACACGGCTGGCTCCTATTTAAATGCTTGTCCACTAGGACTGCAAGAAAAAGGGCATTCTCAAAGCACAATCCTTGCCAAGCGATGCTTGATTTCAAAAATAATGCAGCGGGCAGGGGGAAGTTTGGGATCCCCAAAGCCCAGGAGAAATGGGAGCCTCGCCGAGTGATGGCTGCAGGCTGAGAACAAACCTCGCTCATCGGGAGAACTGTTTACCTGCTCAGGCCTGATGCTACTTTTCTCCAGAGTGAAGGTGATGAGGGTGTCCAGAAGTCTCTGCCCGGTTTCAGCCAGGTACAAGTTGACGGTGTAGGACTGGGCGGGGCAAGAAAGGCCTTCCTGCAGGGAGAGAACGAACAAAGCAAAACGGCCTTCCGCTTCTTAACAAGAATAGAAGTTATCGTACTTTTCGGGGTATGAGATGCACTTTCCCCCCCGCTAAAAGTGGGCGAAAATTGCGGCGTGTCGTATACACCGAATGTTGCCGAAGCCCTGCCGACCCGCCGGCCCCCACCCTTCGGCCGTTTTTGGCTTCCGCACGCCCTGTTTTTAACCTCCGTGCGTTGCATTTTCAGCCGGTTCCAGGCGGCGTCGGGGATACCCCCCCCCCGTCTGGAACCAGCCGAAAATGCGATGCACGGAGGCCAAAAACGGGGTGTGTGGAAGCGGAAAACGCACCGTGAGGAGCCCGAAACACAACGCAGAGAAGCGGCGATGTGCTGTGGCAATCCCCACAGCCTGGAACGGGTCAAAAACGGAGCATGAGGAGGCCGAAAACGCAACAGGCAGAGGCTAAGAACACAACGCGCGGAGGCAGCAATGGCCTCTGGCGATCCCTGCCAGCCTGCAACAGCTGATTCTGGGAGGCCGATTCAACTGCCAATCAGCTGTTTGTGCTGATTCCGGCTGCAATGACGTGTTGCAGCTGGCCAAGCTGTTTGCTGCAAGGATGCTAGCCAGATGAATACCGATAGATGCTGGTAGGCAGAGGCAGAATTTTTTTTCTTTTTTTCTTTTTTTTTTATTGAAAAAGTTTTACAATTTTTTCCCCCTTTTCCCCCTCCCCCCTCCCTTTACAAACCCTCCTCCCCCCACTTCTCGGAACAAACACAAGGTATAGTAAAAATAAAACAAACATATACTAAAAAATTTTCCTTCCTAACTGAATTATAATCCTACAATTCTCATCAATTCCTAACCTCCCCCAAAACGATCAAAAATAATACACCCTAATCATTCAAAGGCAGTCGTCAATCCATTTTTTCCATTCATTTAAATATCTTTCTTGCGTATTGTCTTTCAAAAAGGCTGAGATTTTTGCCATCTCAGCCAAATTGGCAACTTTCAATATCCATTCTCCTATTGTAGGTACTTCTTTTTTCTTCCAATACTGTCCTATTAGTAATCTTGCCATTATTATTTTTTCTTGTTGTCCTCCCTAAGAAAAAGTAGGTCCGTTTTAATAGTCCGGAGCGTCTTATACTCCGAAAAATACGTATGACTTCAGGATTTAACAAGACACTCTGGATTCAAACAAGCACCCGCCGTCTGCAGCAGCCTCTTGAAATCTCTTTTAAGAAGAGACTGGGAACAAGCATTTGTCTGAAATTGTACAGGATTTCCTGCTTGAGCAGCAGGTCAGACTAGAACAGGGGTCTCCAACCTTGGTCCCTTTAAGACTTTGCTGGCTGAGGGACTCTGATAGTTGAAGTCCACAAGTTTTAAAGGGACCAAAGGTTGGAGAGCTCTGGACTAGAAGACCTACCAGGTCCTTTCCAATTCTGTTACTCTGTTATAACACAGGTTTCAAAAGCCGCAGGCTTCCTATATTATCCAGACCAAGTGGGAATCCAGAACCATTTAAAAATCAGAGGCAACAAGACCCTGTTTTGGTGGCCTTATAAATCTTATCTCCTGTGTTGTGACCCAGGCCCAAGTAGGTAGTAGGAAACTCAGTCCATGAAAAAACAAACTTTAATTGAACATCTGGGGATTACCTCACTCCCAGCGTCGTTCAACTCAAATTCAAACAAATTCCTCCCAACACAAATCCCTCAGTCCTATCGCAAACCTTGGTCCAATTAGGCAAACTGCCAAAGGCCTTTCTTGGCAAAAGTTCAGAAGACACCGATATGAAACAAATGCAACAAGACGAAGCTATCAACGTTGTTTTCCGGCAAAGCCCAAACGCCGTTGCTGGTCTTTTAAGCCTTATGGGAGGGGCCAATCATCTCTTGGCCCTACTCCCGAGTCGTCCTTTTTGCTTGAGCTGCTCTTGCCTTCCGGCAGCTCTTCCCATGCGTGCATTAGGAACAGGCTCCTCCTGTTCCTCTGCCTCACTACTGTCAGCCTCTGAAGACTCTGGAATCCACACCTCACTCCCAGATGGCCCTGGCCTCAGCCTCATCACTGTCCAATTCCGTTGCCAGCTCCGCAGGCTGCTGGTAGACCACAATATCCTGCACTTTTAACACAGAGTCTTCCAGCACAGCCAAGAACCGTGAAGACAGAGGCGGTATTTAACCGGTTCAGACCAGTTCAGGCGAACCGGTAGTGGCAAACCTGCGGGTGGCTGGGCCCGCCCACCCAGGCGCCATCCCGTCCTATATTGCTGTGTGTTTGATGCTGTATGCAAGTGTGGACGGAACGCGTGAGCGAATTGCCATGTTGTTTGACGCTGCACGCATGCGTAGACGGCACGCACAAGCAAATTGCTGTGTTTTGTGACGCCGCACACATGTGCGTGCTCACATTTCGGGTGCTGGGCAAACCGGTTGTTACAGTATATAGAGCCCACCCCTGCATGAAGAGACAGGAATTGTTAAGCTAAGTTGTTGTGCCTCGTCCGCTTTCCCTGCAGCCGGGGCCTTCTTATCTGCTTCTGAACGCTGAGGAATGTCCTAGCATGCCTCCCGGCCCCAGCCCTGGCTCCATACCCAGACAGGCCGAGGAGGAAGAAGTGCCTCCAGCCCCCAGCTCTGGCTCCATGCCCAGGCAAACGGAGCAACTAGACCCCTCCCCCTCCCCCACAGCATGTGAGCCTGAGGAAGGTCAATTACCAACAGCTGCAGACTGGAGTGACCCTTGCTTCAGGAGAATTGATAGGCGGAGGCAACAGAAGGAAGGGAGGGGCAGGCCTGGATAAGTGCTGAGTCATGGAGCCACACCTCATGGCCTATATAAAGGACCTGCTTTCTGGCATTCTCTGAGTCAGGCAACGTCTACCTTATCTTGCTGAAATCACTTTCTGGTCTCCTGCTTGCCTTGAGAACTTTGCTAGGACTTTGGCAGAGCTGCAGAGGCACGCCTGATTCGGATCCGGCCGTCAGCGGAGGAGTGGGACACGACATAAGTAGGGGCTTCATTAAAAAGTTGGGGGCTAGAGATTATTAAGGCAATTATTAGAATATTATTTGCTTCCCAAATGCGCCAAGAGCCTCAATTCTTAGCATTCCTGCTGCTGCAACATAGGGATGATAAGAGGCCTCCCTTACAGAGTTGTTGTTAAAAAAAAAAAACCCACACCCATTTCATGCATTGATGTATATTTACCCCTTCGCCCTTGCAGGCCAGGACGGCCGTCACCGTCTTCTCACCGGTAGTCGCAAAAGTCGCAAGGCTGGCCTGGATATGCAATGCGGAGAAAGACGGTGAGAGATCAATGTATCACAAAAAAAAGAAAAAATTGGGGCCAAAATACACATCTGGTTAGAAAAGATGTTAGGAAAACATGTACAGACATGGCCAAAATTGTGGAAACCTTTTGGGAAAAGTGTATTTTCTAAAACTATCTAATAAAAGGTAAAGGTAAAGGTTCCCCTCGCACATACGTGCTAGTCATTGCCGACTCTAGGGGGCGGTGCTCATCTCTGTTACAAACCGAAGAGCCAGCGCTGTCCGAAGACGTCTCCGTGGTCATGTGGCCAGCATGACTCAACGCCAAAGGCGCATGGAACGCTGTTACCTTCCCACCAAAGGTGGTCCCTATTTTTTCTACTTGCATTTTTACGTGCTTTCGAAACTGCTAGGTTGGCAGAAGCTGGGACTAGTAACGGGAGCTCATCCCGTTACACGGCAGCACTAGGGATTCGAACCGCCGAGCTGCCGACCTTTCGATCAACAAGCTCAACGTCCTAGCCCCTGAGCCACCGCGTCCCTATAAAACTATCTAATAACACCACTTTTTTTGGGGAGTAGTACCATAAAATTATATATCGATGAAAAGATAATTTAAACAAGAATGCAATGCAGTCACTTTTATGAAGGGTTTGCTATTAGAATAGCAGTTACGGTATAAAGAGGAAAAGTGAAACACGTAGAAAAGAACGAGATATATAAAAATGATCACCAGAGAAAAATGCGAGATATACAAAAATGATCCCCATGTCAGTTAATCCTTAGTTGGGTAACCTTTAGCATGAATGACGGCCTTACAACCTCTTCCCATGGAGTGAACCGAGTCTTTGAGTTCTGCAGCTGTTATAATGTGAAACCAAGATAGAATGATGGCTTCTGTTAACTGGGTTTTATTGCCGGGTCGCTTCTGACTAACCAGTTTCTTTAGTCAGCTCCATAGAATTTCAATGAGGTGAAGGTCTGGGCTGTTCCCAGGCCATTCCAGCAGTGGAATAGGATTATCTCGAAACTCCCCCCAAAAAAGTGTTGTTATTAGCCATCAAAATACAAAAATACACTTTTCCCAAAAGATTTCCATAATTTTGGCCACTACTGTAGATCTTAAACCTGAACCTTTTTTATTAGGTACAATATCAGAAAAATTCGATAAACCAAGTATTTAATATTGCATGTATGAATGACAATTGTATTTGCTCAGCATTGCAAAAAACGTAGACATAGATGATGAGATAATTAAGAAGATACTGGGCTGTGCAGAAATGGACAGACTTACAATGAAGATTAAACAGAAAGAAGATATAGAATGCTATCAAATGTGGAATTTATTTTATCAGTGGCTGGGGAAAAAAAGGGGTTAAGATTAGTAATATAATTTGTATTGTTATTGTTAAGCAAACAAAATAACCTAGGCAACACGATGTTTATTAAGCACTAAATAAATGTAATAGTAAAAGGTAAAGGTTCCCCTCCCACATACGTGCTAGTTGTTCCCGACTCTAGGGGACGGTGCTCATCTCCGTTTCAAAGCCAAAGAGCCAGTGCTGTCCGAAGACGTCTCCGTGGTCATGTGGCCGGCATGACTCAACGCCAAAGGCGCACGGAACGCTCTTCCCTTCCCACCAAAAGTGGTCCCTATTTTACTACTTGCATTTTTTTTTACGTGCTTTCGAACTGCTAGGTTGGCAGAAGCTGGGACAAGTCACGGGAGCTCACTCTGTTACGCGGCACTAGGGATTCGAACCGCTGAACTGCCGACCTTTCGATCGACAAGCTCAGCGCCTTAGCCACTGAGCCACCACTGAGTCCCTTTTAAGGCAATAGTAATATTTTTTTTTAATGGAATAGTAGAAATTTTTTTTAAAAAAACCTCACTAATATCCAGAAGTCTGGGAGTAGAACTCCGCATATTTTAAAAGTTATCAGCATTGAAAAACACTGGTATAAAAGCTCCGAGGTTGCCAGAGTTTCACTCCTTGGGCATTTCCACCAAACCTGACTGAGTGGTCCCTTCAAAGGGGAAGGGTGGAAGGAGGTCAAAACTCAGGAGATAAGAGCTTCCCTTTTTGGTCCTCACCTGTGGGAAATTCCGAAGGAGGCTCAAGACGCCGTGCCGATATTGCAAGAGAGCGAAGTGAGTTGGCGACAGACGCAGGAAGAACTGAGGCCGGGGAGCTCTGGCTGGGTTCGGCTGAGAGGACAGGATACGGGCCTCGGAAATGTCCGCAAATTCCAGGCCGAGAGACTGGAGGAAAGGGGAAAAAAACAAACCAGGCAGGTCGGTCAAGCTAGAGGAAGAGAGGAAGTCAACACCTGTGTTGTGGCCTGCCAGCTGTAGCAGATTCGGACAGTGAGAAGGTTGGGGAGGAACCGGGGTCAGCCCTGGAGTCTGGGGAAGGCTCTGATGAGGGCTCTGCGTCGGAGGCAGAGAGGGGGCCAGGGCCGTATGATAGTTATCAGCTACCTTTGGAGTCAGACATCAGTGAGGCAGACGAACAGCTGGAGCCTGTTCCCAGAGTTTCCAGATGAAGGAAACAGCTGAAGAACGAGGGTCGACTTGGGAGTAAGGACATGGGTGGACGATGAAGGGCCCCTCCCAGAGGGAATAGAAGAGGAGCAAAAGGGGAGGAGTGTTTGCAGGAGACAATTAGGTCGCTTAATTGGTTTGTGACTCTCCGAGACTCCTTGCGAAGTTTTGAAGATACCGGCCTGGCAGTTCTCCAAGCCAGATAAGGTCTGTGACTGTAAATACTCCCTTGAAAGACTTTGCTGGATGTGAATGAAAGGAATTCACACTAACTTAATAAAAAGGGTTTTTTTGTCGGGACAAGGAGTCTGCTTCGTGGTTTGGGGAAGCCTAGGTCAGAACAACCTGGGCATTTTTGTGCATTATAACTGTGCTGGCCACAGTTGAAAGGAACAGGCACTTCCCTGTTCCAGGACCGAGTTCCAAGTTGTTGCTCCATGGCAGAGAAAAATTCAAGGAGAGATTTTGGGAAAGGAACTCAAGAAGAACCTCTCAGAGTGATGAGGTGGTCTAGTGGTGGAGTGTCAGGACTGGAAGCCATCTTGGGCATTGGATCTTCAGGCCTGCCACATTTAGTGCTGTGGGAAACTGGGAGGGGGGATTGTATGGAGCTGGGGAGATAGGTAGTCAAAATAACATTCCTTTCTCCAAGAGTCAAGGCCACTCTGGCCTGCACCTGGAGTGGCGTGACTGGGAGGCATCTCCAGATGGGATGGTGCTTTGATTGGGCCACATGATGGACATGGGGGTGCAGGGGAAGGGACTTGGACTCTCCTTTGGGTGGGGAAAACCCCGGAAGCTTTCAGATTCGGGTTTCCCCAGATGTGCCAATATGACATCTCTTATAAAACTTTGAGGAATTTCTACCCTCGGAGTCTTCTTTCGTTGGGGGTGTTACTTGGAACCCTGAGATGGAGCTCTCGCCTCACGATAGGAGGCTAGTGAGTTCGATCCTAGGTAGGGGCTGATATTTCTCTCTCTGGGCACAATGAGAAACTCAGCACTGGCGATAGGAAGGGCATCGGGCCAGTAAAGCACTCAGCTCCATTCAGTTGCCCAGACTCCACCCCACAAGGGATTACGGGGTCAATGGACGATGAACTCAGAAGAGCCTCTCAGCTTTGCCCAAATGGACAGGCCAGTTCGTTTTTGGACCCTCTCACCTGCAGCGGAACCTCCTTCATCTCCTCCTCTGCCTCCAGAGACAAGGTGTAAAGGGATTGGGTGGCTGGGTTCACGCACACGAGCGTGGCTTCCTCTACGATGTTGCAAGTCCCAGCTAGATTCCTCAACCAGGGAGCTGCCACCCTGATCTACGGAAAGCAAAGAGGTGAATTTCAGGCCAGCAAAGGCAAATCCGCATGGCAGAAAACTTAACAGCCGGCTTAAAGGCACAGGTGCGCCCAAAATACTGACGTTGTCGTACTTTTACCGTAAGAGAAATGTTGTTGTTTTTTGCGAAATTACGGTCTTCCCTTCCCTCTCTTCCCCCAGCCAACCTGGCAAAGGAAATCCCGCGGAAAGCCAAATTCTTGCTTCACCTGTCTCGTCATTTCCCCATCCTCAACGCTGAAGGTCAGGATGCTGAGGTGGCTTTGCGGAGAAATTCCGACCACGTGCACCACGCCTGTTCCGTGGGAATAGACCAGCTGATACTGGACAATCTCGCTGATAAGGGAAAAGCAGGTACAAATTAGCATAATCAGGTTGTCTTGTTTTTAAGGCATCTTGCCGCCTTTCTCACGAGGTGCTAAACTCCTAAAATTGAAATTGTTCTTTTTTTAAAAAAATATATACATAAAGTTTTTGATTGTATTTTAATATCATCTTCCATTAAACCGTTGTGTTGTCTATGTACAAATATCTAGTGCAATAGCAATTAAAAATTACAGTCATATTCATTACATTGGTATTAATTCTCTTTTCTTATCTTAATACTAATACACTTAATATACCTAATCATAATAACAATCATCTTAACATATTTAATTCTGTCCTAACTTATATATTAATAATCTTTTATTTTTAGCTTTCATATTTATTCTCTAACCATCGATAAAATAAATCCCATATCATATAGTATTCCGTTCATTCCTTCTCTTTGATTGCAAGTGTTAGTCTATTCATTTCTGCACATTCTCATATTTTTCTGACCACATTCTCATCCGTCGGAATGACTTTACTTTTCCAATTTTGTGCAAATACAATTTTAGCTGCAGTTAATACGTGGATAAATGAAATCATTCTTTAAGGACTGATGTAAAATACGCAGAATGAGAGAGCCAGCTTTGAAGACACTTAAGGTTGCTTGTTTACAATCCATCTAACAGGCAGTCCTTGTTTAGTGACCACAACTGGAACTGGACATTCGGCTGTCAAGTGAAGCAGTCACTAAACTGAAAAGATAACTGTGCTTATGGTCTTAACTCGTCTTTCTTTTTCCTGCCAAAGTTATGTTTGTAAAGTTTAAGGTTACTTTTCCATCACCCTTGTAACGGTGACCGGTTGCTAAATGAGGCAGTTGCTAAACAAGGACAATCTGTAACCAGTTGCCTGTTGCTGAGAAAAACTTAACCGAAGTGCAAAGAATGCGCTAACACAACAGAATATTTCTGCTTGTATGTAATATTAGAAAATTGGAGTTGCTTGGTTACCAAACAAGGGAAATATTATACAACAAAGAAGAAAGAAAGAAGAGAGGAATAGAGGGTAAGATAGAGGAGGTGAAGAAGATAGAGAGATGGAGGGAAGGGGAAGGAGAGGAAGATACGATAGGGGAGAAGAGTAGGGGAGAAGATGAGAAAGGAGGGAGAGAGGAGAGGAGTGGGGGAGAGGAAGGGGAAGGAGGAAGGAGGAGGAAGAAGGTAGGAGAGGTGAGGAAGGAGGGAAGGAAAAGAGAAGAAGGTTTGTTGCGAAATGAAGGGAAAGAAAGGGTAGAAGAGCAACCCCAAATGTAATTAAAATGTTTTATGTTTGTGCTTTCTTCAGAGAAAAGAGGTATGATTATTTATGGATAAGAGAATGTACATTTACAACGTGAGTATGAGAAAAGAAAAAAATAAACAACTTTTTTAAAAAAAGAATATTTCTGCTTTATAAAAACGAGTAATGTCAAAATCAGGATTAAAGGCCCTGTGGGGTTTTTTTTGTTTGTTTTTTGTTTTGGGTCACCAAATCAACTCACCTTTCTGGCAAATGTTCTATCCATTTTTGGTAACCGTTGGAGAGATAATGGAGGAGGAGGGCGCTTTTCTTCAAAACGGCCACATACTTCACAGCGTCTTGGACTCCCACCAAACTAGCCACCTGAAAGCTTAATTTAAGGATTTAATATATTTTTTTAAAAAGTGGATTTCTTTACCCATTATTTAAACTAATCCTAATCTAGAATAGAATAGGATAACAGAGTTGGAAGGGACCTTGGAGGTCTTCTAGTCCAACCCCCTGCTTAGAGCAGGAAACCCTACACCACTTCAGACAAATGGTTATCCAACATTTTCTTTAAAACTTCCAGTATTGGAGCCTTCACAACTTCTGCAGGCAAGTTGTTCCACTGATTCATTGTTCTAACAGTCAGGAAATTTCTCCTTAGTTCTAAGTTGCTTCTCTCCTTGATAAGTTTCCACCCGTTGCTTCTTGTCTTGCCTTCAGGTGCTTTGGATAATACCTTGACTCCCTCTTCTTTGGGGCAGCCCCTGAGATATTGGAAGACTGCTATCCTGTCTCCCCTAGTCCTTCTTTTCATTAAACTAGACATACCTAGTTCCTGCAACCGTTTTAGCCTCCAGTCCCCTAATCCTCTTTGTTGCTCTTCTCTGCACTCTTTCTAGAGTCTCCCCATCCTTTTTACATCGTGGCGACCAAAACTGAATTCCATATTCCAAGTGATTCTAAGTATTCCAGTATTCTAAAATTTATTATTTATTATTCATATTTATAAAGACTCACCTGCCAGCGTCCATCAAAACCTCCCAGTTCAGGCCACCGATGTTTGTTTCCCAAGAGCGCAGGAGACGACCTCCGTTGGAAACCGTGACGGCATCTACAGGAAACAGGCGCAGAAAATACAGTTCAGTGCCCGTCACCTTCTGCGGGATGGCCAAGTTAAACCGTCCCCTCCAGATTTTCCAAATGCTGAAAACGGGACATTTTTTTCAACTTGTGAGCGAAAACCCAAAACCGAGAAACGACGTTACAGTAGTCCTCCGCTTACAACCGTTCATTTAGTGAACGTTCGGAAGTCACAACAGCCCTGGAAGAAAATGACTTGCGACAATTTTTCCTCTTAGGACCATTGCAGCCTCCCCCATGGGCACGGGACTAAAATTCGGACGCTTGGCAGCTGATACGTATTCTTGATGGTTGCAGTGTCCCGGGGACATGTGATCACCTTTTAGCAACCTACTACTGGCAAAGTCAGCGGGAAAGCTAGATTCACTTAACAATCTTGTTACTAAATAGTTATGGAGATTCTCAGTCATTCTCAGAGGCCACTGGACTTTCTTGGTTTTTCTTTGAAGACGTTTCGCTTCTCATCCGAGAAGCTTTCTTCAGCTCTGACTGGATGAGCGGGGAAGGGAAGGATTGATGCTCCTTGCAGACAGCTGGTCATTATTTGGGGAAACAAAACAGCCACTTCACAAACGCATGGCTCAAAATAGGAGAACAAACCCATCGGGATTAGACTCAGCAGTCCAACCGCATTTGAAAGACGAAAGCCGTTCTTTTGAAGACAGCAAAGTCCATATTTTGGTCAGAGAGGACGGCTGGGGAGGGGCCATCTATGTCAAAACTGAACAGCCCTCTCTCAACAGAGGGGGAGGGATATGACACCATCCATCTCCAGTCTACAACATAGTCCTTTCAGCACTTCCAAGAAGGCTCTGCACCCATTTGCACCACTCAGGTGACCCTGAGGACACAGATAAACCTCAAAGTGGCCTCAACAACTCTTTAAAAGGATGCAAATGACCAGCTGTCTCAAGGAGTATAAATCCTTCCCTTCCCCGCCATCCAGTCAGAGCTGAAGAAGCTTCTTGGATGAGAAGCGAAACGTCTTCAAAGACAAAAAAAAAAAAGGAAATCCAGTTGCCTCTAAAAAAAAAAGCAACTTTGGGACAACTTTGTTACTACCGTATTTTTCAGACTATAAGACGCACCGGTGTATAAGACGCACCAAGATTTCGAACAGGTAAGCAAAGAAAAAAAAAATTGCCCTCCCTGGTCCCCAGGAGCACTCTGCAGGCCTCCCAAACCTTCTGCAAGCCCTGTTTTTGCGAAAAACGGGCCTATATAAATTGTATCCTTATACTGATATTGTTTCCTGATTGCTTATTTGTACCCTATGACTATCATTAAATGTTGTACCTTATGATTCTTGATGAACGTATCTTTTCTTTTATGTACACTGAGAGCTTATGCACCAAAGACAAATTCCTTGTGTGTCCAATCACACTTGGCCAATAAAGAATTCTATTCCACTCTATTCTATTCTATTCTAATCTATTCTATTCTATTCTATTCTAATCTATTCTATTCTTAGAATTCTTGATAAATGTATCTTTTGTTTTATGTACACTGAGAGCCTATGCACCAAGACAAATTCCTTGTGTATCCAATCACACTTGGCCAATAAAAATTCTATTCTATTCTATTCTATTCTATTCTATTCTTTCTATTCTATTCTATTCTATTCTATTCATTTTTCTCAAAAATAGGATGTGCTGGGCAGGGCTTCAAGAGGCCAAAAATGGTTGTATTCCGTGTATAAGACACACTAACATTTCCACCCTCTTTTGGGGGAAGTGCGTCTTATACCCCGAAAAGTACAGTAACTTAACAGCTGCAGTGATCCATTCAACAACTGAGGCAAGAAAGGTCGCAAAATGGAGCAAAACTCACTTCCCTGCCTCACAACAGAAAATTTTGATTCAGGTGCTGCCCAGGTGGAGAAAGACTGTGAGCAAATGAGAAATGGCTACCAGGACACCGTCCCCTTCCTCACCTTGCCCGTGGATCAGCATGGCATCCACTGCTCCTTCAGGAGTCCCTTTGTCCACATGTCGCCACACTGGAGGGGAGGGGAAAAAACAAACAAACCCAGATTAACCTTTTAAAAAGGCCTCGTACCCACGCCAGAGGCAGTGCTCTTTCTCAGGGGTCTCCAACCTTGGCAACTTTTAAGCCTGGTGGACTTCAACTCCCAGAATTCCCCAGCCAGCAAAGAGTTGGGAGTCCTCCAGGCTTCCAAGTTGCCAAGGTTGGAGACCCCTCCTCTTTCTCATTTGGGGGAGGCCCTTTCGCTTCCCCGGGGGGGGGAGGCGCTCTAGGCCGGGAACCCAAAAGACACGCACGGATTTCACCGCTGCGGGAGTTCAGGGCAGCCACCACGTTCTCTTCCGTAGCCACAATCAGCTTCTTGGAGGCGGGGGAGGCTTCCAAAAAGGCGAATTTGAGCTTCCCCACGTACTGCTGCCTCCTGCAATACACGGAAAGAAAGAAAAAATCACATTTTTGCACGCTTCCTGCTGTCATAAATTGAAATAACCAGGATGGGGGTGAGGTGTTAAGAGATAGTCTCTTCACTGAAAGGGAAATACGGGTCCTGGGGTGCAGCTTTCTTTGTTCCCCATTGGCCACGATGGTCCTGCCACCCCCTCCTCAACTTCTATTTATTTGTAAAATTTATTGGCTTGCCCACCTTACTACAGAATGACAGTGAGAGGCTTACAAACCTAAAATCTTAAAATATCTGTAAGATTACACCCCCGTCTCACTCCTCAAAGCGCAAGGCCCTCCCCAAGGCAAATTACATTAGCTCAGTCATTTATTTAGCGTATGGCAAATAAGACAAGCACTGATGAGACTACCTAGTTGGGTCATGAAACGTCTGTAAGAAAACAACCAAGTTCGGAGAGTATCAAGGACCCCGTAGTCCTCCTCCTCCTCCTCCCTGCGTACTTCACTCCCTTCTAGCACTGATAAAGTTACCTAGTTGGGTCATGAAACACCTGCAAGAAAACAACCAAGCTCAAGAGAGCACCAAGGACACTATAGTCCTCCTCCTCTTCCTCTCTGCACATCCCAAATCTCCTGGCACTGATGATGTTACCTAGTTAGGTCACGAAACGTCTGCAAGAAAACCACCCAGCTCAGAAAGCACCCAAGATTCCTCATGTCAACCCTGAGCTGCAAATCCTTTCTTCCTTCCCTCTCCTTCCTTCCTTCCTTCTTTCCTTCCCTTGCCTTCCTTTCTTTTTTCTTCCTTTCTTCCCTCTCCTTCCTCCTTTCCTTCCCTCTCCTTCCTTCCTTTCTTCTTTCCTTCCCTCGCCTTCCTTCCTTTTTTCTTCCTTCCTTCCCTCTCCTTCCTTCCTTTTTTCTTCCTTCTTTCCTTCCTTGTACTAGAACTGATGATGTTACCTAGTTAGGGTCACGAAACATCTGCAAGAAAACCACCCAGCTCAGAAAGCACCCGATTCCTCATGTCAACCCTGAGCTGCACATCCTTTCTTCCTTCCTTTCTTCTTTCCTTCCCTCTCCTTCCTCCTTCCTTCCTTTCTTCTTTCCTTCCCTCGCCTTCCTTCCTTTTTTCTTCCTTTTTCCCTCTCCTTCCTCCTTCCTTCCTTCCCTCTCCTTCCTTCCTTTTTTCTTCCTTCTTTCCTTCCTTGTATTAGCACAGATGATGTTACCTATTTTGGGTCACGAAACATCTGCAAGAAAACCACCCAGCTCAGAAAGCACCCAAGATCCCTCATGTCAACTCTGAGCTGCAAATATTTCCTTCCTTCCTCTATATTTCCAATTCATTTATTTCCTTCCTTCCTTCCTTCCTGTCTTCCTCCATCCGTCCCTTGACTTTGGTACTAGCACAGATGATGTTACCTAGTTGGGTCATGAAACGTCTACCAAGAAAACCACCCAAGCTCAGAAAGCACCCAAGATCCCTCATGTCAACCCTGAGCTGCAAATATTCTCCTTTTTATTAGTCTGGCAAATAAGTTCAGAGAAGCAGCTGCCTTCCCTTAAAAAACCCTTAAATAGGGTTTTTAAATATGGATTTTATTGGGGTTTATTTTTTATATTTTGTATGGTATTTTAAATTTAGGCTATTTTGAATAAGTTTTTTAAAATGTGTTTTATTGTAATATATTGTATTATTTTATTTGCCTGTTCACCGCCCTGAGTCCTTCGGGAGAAGGGCGGTATAAAAATCAAATAATAATAATAATAAATATTATTATTATTATTATTATTATTATTATTATTATTATTATTATTATTATTATTATTATTATTATTATTATTATTATTCCACCCCAGACACGTCCTAATTTAAAGCCCGATTTGCCACGTCTGGATGTTTTATTATTATTATTATTATCAACGCCACTAATTGCCTTCCTTCACGCCCTCCCCCCCACCTCCCCCCCCACCCCGCAGCAGCGCCTGCATCCCTTCCTAGTGGCGGGGAGTTCCGCAGGCCCAACTCCCGACGACGGCGCTGCCCTTCGAGGTGCCCTGGCCTAGGCGGCTCGGTGGCTTAAGACGCTGAGCTGGTCGATCAGAAAGGTCGGCGGTTCGAACCCCTAGTCGGGGGTCTCCTGCGTGGGGTGGGGGGGGTTGGACTAGATGACCTCCAAAGGTCCCCTTCCGACTCTTTGTTCCTGAGGTGTAAAGGCAGGGCAAGCCGGTCACCCACCAGTCGAACTTGCCCACTTGGTCCTCGTAGACGGCGCCCGCCGGCGGGGGAAGCCAAGAAAGGAGCAGGAGCGACAAAACGAGCAGCGGACAGACGGGCGCCGCCATGACGGCCAAAAGGAGACAGGAGCCGGAAAGGGGGGGGGGGAAGGAAAGGAAGCCTCCGCTATCCCGTCAGGCTCTGCGCGCGACCATAGAGGCACGAGCTTCCGCTTCCGGTCTGTAGAGCTACGGCTGTTGTTGTAGATGTAAGAATTTTTATAGAGATACGAATCTTGTAGAGTGGCCTTGAAGGTGGGGGGGGGGGAAAGAATCACAGGGCAAATATTTCTCCACTCCAGGGGTCTCCAACCTTGGCAACTTTAAGCCTGGCGGACTTCAACTCCCAGAATTCCCCCAGCCAGGCGGGAATAATTTAAAAAAAAAAAAACGAAAACAAAAAGGAGAAAATCAAACTCGAAAAGAAAGGCCATCGATCTACAGTCGTCCTCCCATCAGGCCCCGCGCGAAAGGCCCCGCCCCCTTCAGCGGCGGAAAGGACCTTGAGAGGCAGCGGCGAATATTGCCCGGGAAAAAAAAAAATCGGAAAATTAATAAAACGAAAACGGACCGAAATTTTTTTTTAAAAAAAAATAATATTCGATAAAGAGATATTTTGTTTTCCCGCGGGGGCTTATGTTTCGTTTTGTTTTATTATTATTATCGGGAAATCAGGCGCTGCCCTGGACACCTTGACTCCTTCCCGTAGGCCCGCGCGAGGCTCCGCCCACCGCCACTGCTGGAGGAAGCCGCACGTGGTTGAACGCGATGCCCAAGTCCAAGCGGGACAAGAGGGGTGAGTGGCTGGGGGGACGGGGTGGAATCCCCCCCCCGGTCAGGGGTCTCTATCTCTCCCCCCCCAGGCTCTATTTCTCTTTCTCCTCCTCTCCCAAAGGGGAACCCCCTCCCTTTGCTTTTGCACAAGCCTATTTATTTGCACAACAGCCCTGCCAGGTAGGCTAGGATGCCCAAAACAACGTCCTGCAGGGTGAGTGGGGACGGGGGACACCCTCCAGGGGTCAGGGGTCTCTCTCTTTCCCCCACCCCAGGCTCTTTCTCCCCCCTTGTGACCCTTGTTGCTTTTGCACAAGCCTATTTATTTGCACAACAGCCCTGCCAGGTAGGCTAGGATGCCCAAAACAACGTCCTGCAGGGTGAGTGGGGACGGGGGACACCCTCCAGGGTCAGGGTCTCTCTCCACCCCAGGCTCTTTCTCCCCTTGTGACCCTTGTTGCTTTTGCACAAGCCTATTTATCTGCACAACAGCCCTGCCAGGTAGGCTAGGCTGCCCAAAACAACTTCTTGCAGGGTGAGTGAGGACAGGAGACACCTCCAGGGTCAGGGTCTCTCTCTTTCCCCCACCCCAGGCTCTTTCTCCCCCCTTGTGACCCTTGTTGCTTTTGCACAAGCCTATTTATTTGCACAACAGCCCTGCCAGGTAGGCTAGGATGCCCAAAACAACGTCCTGCAGGGTGAGTGGGGACGGGGGACACCCTCCAGGGGTCAGGGGTCTCTCTCTTTCCCCCACCCCAGGCTCTTTCTCCCCCCTTGTGACCCTTGTTGCTTTTGCACAAGCCTATTTATTTGCACAACAGCCCTGCCAGGTAGGCTAGGCTGCCCAAAACAACCTCCTGCGGGGTGAGTGAGGACAGGAGACACATTCCAGGGGTCTCTCTCTCTCCCCCCCCAGGCTCTTTCTCCCTCTCCCAAGGGGGGAGCAGGGGACCCTCTTTTGCTTTTGCACAACCCTATTTATCTGCACAACAGCCCTGCCAGGTAGGCTAGGCTGCCCAAAACAACTTCTTGCAGGGTGAGTGGGGATGGGGAACACCCTCCAGGGGTCAGAGGTCTCTCTCTTTCCTCCACCCCAGGCTCTTTCTTCCCCCCCCCAGGGGGGAGGAGGGGACCCTCATTGCTTTTGCACAACCCTATTTATTTGCACAACAGCCCTGCCAGGTAGGCTAGGCTAGGCTGCCCAATACAACTTCCTTCCCATCCATCCATCCCATCTTTCTTCCTTCCTTCCCATCTCTCCTTCCTTTCTTTCCATCCATCCACCATCTCCCCTTCCCTCCCTCCCTCCATCCCATCCTTCCTTCCTTCCTTTCCATCTACCCATCCATACAACCCATCTCTCCTTCCTTCCTTCATTCCTTCCTTCTTTCCATCCATTCATCTTTCCTTCCTTCCTTCCTTCCCAGCTCTTCTTTTCTTTCCATCCATCCATCATCTCTCCTTCCCTCGCTCCCATCTATCCCATCTTTCCTTCCTTCCCATCTGTTCCATTGTCCTTGAAGTCCAGTACAATTTCCAGATGAAACCACAATCACATTTTCCGAACTTTCCCTATTGAATCCTGAACCTGTGTTTTTCTTCCTTGCAGTCTCCTTAACTAAAACCACAAAGAAAGGTTTGGAAGTTAAGCAAAACCTGATAGAAGAGGTAAGCAAGGCGGTCATTTCGTTTAAAGGTTCCTTAAAGGGGTTATTTTGCAGGATTTTGTTAATCTCACCAATATAAGAAAGGATTAAATTAATGTATTTATAATTAGCTTTAGCCGTGTCAACTAAGTTTTCTTCTGTGGGAAAATCCTGAAGTTTGGGCCTGTGAAACTTCCTCAAGATAGAAAATTTGGGGCGTGAAAATCGAAAACGAAACCAACCGCCAAATCCTTTTTGTCTTTAGCTACGAAAATGCGTGGACACTTACAAGCGTCTCTTCGTTTTCTCCATTGCCAACATGAGAAACAACAAACTGAAGGATATTCGCAGCGCTTGGAAACACAGCAGGTGAGTGTGTCTCCCTCGCATAGCCTTGCCATTTCTGCTTCTAAAAATGAAGAAACTTCTGGGGTAACCACACCCTTCCTCCCTACAGTAGTGGCCAAATTTTGGGAACCTTTGGGGGAAAGTGTATTTTTTTAAACTAGCTAATAACATCACTTTTTTTTTGTGAGTAGTACCATAAAATTATATATCAACGGAAAGATACTTTAATCAAGAATGTAATGCAATCACTTTTATGAAGGATTTGCTATTGGAATAGCAGTGACAGTATAAAGAAAAGTGAAACACGTAGAAAAAAACGAGAGATGCAAAAATGATCACCAGAGAAAATGCGAGATATACAAAAATTATCATGTCAGTTAATCCTTAGTTGGGTAACCTTTAGCATGAATGACGGCCTTACGACATCTTCCCATGGAGTGAACCGAGTCTTTGAGTTCTGCAGTTGTTCTAATGTGAAACTAAGACTGAAGGATTGATTCTATTAACTGGGTTTTATTGCTGGTTTGCATCTGACTAACAAGTTTCTTTAGTCGGCTCCAGAGATTTCCAATTGGGTGAAGGTCTGGGCTGTTCCCAGGCCATTCCAGCAGTGGAATAGGATTATCTTGAAATTCCCAAAGAAAAAAGTGGTGTTATTAGCCATCAAACCTCAAAAATACACTTTTCCCAAAAGGTTTCCACAATTTTGGCCACAAGTGTATAATCCATTGAATTCTCTGAAACGTATCAAAGTTCCTTAGAGCCATTCAGATCTTTACACGACAAGCTTCCTTTTATTTAAATAGGAAAAGCAGAAACTGAAGACAAGAATACCGGATGCTTTTGACGTTTCACTAGGATATATTTTTTTTCCCCTTCTTATTCCAGGATATTTTTTGGGAAAAACAAAGTGATGATTGTGGCGCTGGGTCATAGCCCTTCGGATGAATACAAAGATAATTTGCATGAGGTAAAAGCACCAGACTTTTTTTTTAAAAAAACTGTCCCACATCACTCGCCTGTGACTACTGTATGAAGCAGGCTGTTGTGGTATGCCAGCAGCCTGCAGAGCTGGCAACGGATGAGGCTGAGGTAAGGCCAGGGTCATCGGGGAGTGGGGTGTGGACTCCGGAGCCTCCAGAGGGCTGATAGTAGTGAGGCAGAGGAACAGGAGGAGCCTGTTCCTAATGCACGCATGAGAAGAGCTGCCAGAAGGCAAGAGCAGCTGAAGCAAAAAGGACGACTCGGGAGTAAGGCCAAGAGATGATTGGCCCCTCCCATAAGGCTTAAAAGACCAGCAACGGCGTTTGGGCTCTTTGCCGGAAAACAACGTTGATAGCTTCGTCTTCTTGCATTTATTTTTGTATCGGTGACTTCTGAACCTTTGCCAAGAAAGGCCTTTGGCAGTTTGCCTAATTGGACCAAGGTTCGGGATAAGACCGAGGAATTTGTGTTGGGAGGAATTTGTTTTAATTTGAGTTGAACGACGCTGGGAATGAAGTAATTCTCAGCTGTTCGAATAAAGTTTGTTTGTTTTTTCACGGACCGAGTTTCCTACTACCTACTTGGGCCTGGGTCACAACACAGGCCCTTCCCCCCACCCCCACAGACCTGGAGGGTCTCGGAATCCTGACAACCCACACCCCCCCACCCTGGAGAAAGTCACTTCATCACCCGACCTTTCGTTCTCTTAGGTCAGCAAGCATCTGCGAGGGGAAGTCGGCCTCCTTTTCACGAACCGCACCAAGGATGAAGTTATAAAGTAAGGGTTTTCCCCACAAAAAAGAACATCCGAAGATTTCAACTAGGAAAAAGTGGATTTTGGGGGGTGGGGGGTGGATTTTGGAATCTTTCAGCGGAAGCTTTTCGGGGAGAGCTGTACCCCGTTATCCAGAGGTGGCATTCAGCCGAGCCGAACAGGGAGCAGAAATCGCGGATGGGTCTGTCCACCTGTCCCAACTCTGCCATCCTATTTAGGCATATTTTTGAGAGCTGGTGCCCATGCTTGCAAAGCACATGGCCACGGAAGATGTGTGCGCGGACCAGGGGCGCGTACGGCAAACCAGTATTAACAATGTGAAATCCACGGCTGCGCGGTATCCCTCGCCTGTCTAACCAGCCTGTGAGCTGCGCCCGTAAGGTGTTTTTTTTTTAGCCCCGAGACATATAGGGTAAATTGCAGAATTTCAGTCTGAATTTTGCACCATTTCTGCTCTCGTAAGCAAAATACAGCCCAGAAGAGAGAGGATTAGCACTTTTTTTTTTGTTATTTGCATTTATATCCCGCCCTTCTCCGAAGACTCAGAGCGGCTTACACTATGTCAAGCAATAGTCGTCATCCATTTGTATATTATATACAAAGTCAACTTTTATTGCCCCCAACAATCTGGGTCCTCATTTTACCTACCTTATAAAGGATGGAAGGCTGAGTCAACCTTGGGCCTGGTGGGACTAGAACCTGCAGTAATTGCAAGCAGCTGTGTTAATAACAGACTGTTTTAGCAATCTGAGCCACCAGAGGCCCTTTGCAGTAATTGCTGGTTGGTTGTAGAATCAATTGTCCTGTGTTCCTGTTTTTAGCCACCTGCACTCACCGTCCCTATTGCCTTCCTTGAAAAAAAAATATTGGTAGTTCTTCCTTCCACCTTCTCTCTCCTCGCCTCTTGCTGTCCAGGGGATACTAAATGAGGATGCAAAAACAGAGCTGCTAGTCCCTATGAATTTTCAATTCCACCTCTGTCTCTCTTTTTTTTTTTTTTTTGCAGGTGGTTTTCCCAGTTCAGAGAAACCGATTTTGCCCGAGCTGGAAACAAGGCGACCTTCACGGTCAATTTAGATATGGGACCCCTGGAAGAGTTTTCCCATTCCATGGAACCTCAGCTAAGGCAGCTCGGATTGCCGACATCCCTGAAAAAAGGTCGGGACCCTAATTTGAAAGGAACATTGTGGCGGGGTTCATTCTCCGGCAACCTCCCTTCATTTTTCTCCTGGTTTCCCCCCCCCCTCCTTTCTTAGGTGTAGTGACACTTCTCTCCGATTACGAGGTTTGCAAAGAAGGGGACATCCTGACGCCCGAGCAAGCTCGCATCTTGGTGAGTCACCGGCTGCAGACGATCCTACTTTCATAGCTGGATTTTCCAGTAGGTTTCCCCTATAGGGTCTGGACGGGGCCGTTCGGGTCTGGATGGGGACGAACAGGCTCCGACTCAACCCATCCAAGACGGAGTGGCTGTGGATGCCGGCGTCCCAGCACAGTCAGCTTACCCCATTGCTGACTGTGGGGGAGGCGAATTGTTAGCCCCCAGGGAATCGGTGCGCAATTTAGGCATTCTCCTGGATGCACGGCTGTCTCTAGAAGACCATTTGATGGCCGTCGCCAGGGGAGCTTTTCATCAGGTTCGCCTGATTCGTCAATTGCGCCCTTTCCTGGACCGGGACGTGTTATGCACGGTCACTCATGCCCTCGTCACTTCCCGTCTGGATTACTGCAATGCTCTCTACATGGGGCTCCCCTTGAGGAGCACCCGGAGGCTCCAACTGGTGCAGAATGCGGCCACGTGGGGATTGAGGAGCTCTCGTAGCTTCCATGTAACACCTCTCCTGCGCAGGCTGCATTGGTTGCCGGTGGTCTTCCGGGTGCACTTCAAGGTGTTGGTTATCACCTTTAAAGCGCTCCATGGCATTGGACTGGGATATTTACAGGACCGCCTGCTGCCGACAGTTACCTCCCATTGTCCGGTACGTCCAGTGCGCGCCCACAGGGAGGGTCTTCTTAGGGTGCCGTCGGCTAGTCAATGTCGGCTGGTGGCCCCCGGGGAAGGGCGTTCTCTGTGGGGGCCCCGGCTGTGTGGAATGAGCTGCCGGTGGGACTCCGTCTCCTCCCTGATCTCCGGACCTTTAAGCGCGAGCTCAAGACTTTCTTTTTTCACCAAGCGGGGCTGGCCTGATTGATTTTAGTATGGGGGTTTTTAGTGGGTTTTAATAGGATTTTACTAAGGTTTTAGTTTTGATAAAAAATTTAGCTAATATTTTAATTATACAGCGATTGAATCAGTTTTTTAAACTTGATATTGTATTTTAATTTGTTAGGATTCTTGTTGTTTTATTGGCTCTACACCGCCCTGAGTCTTCGGAGAAGGGCGGTATAAAAAGATGAATGAATGAATAAATAAATAAATAAATATACAGAACCCTCATCGCCCCACGAGTGGCATTCAGCCGGTTCGCATGAACCGGTAGTGGCGACCTGCGGGCCGCCTAGGTGCTGTGCCGTCCTATTTAGCCACATTTGGTAAGCCGCGTGCACGAGCAAAGCCCATGCGTGGAAGGCACATGTATAAGCGAAGCAATTGTTCACATACACGCTCACATTTTTGGTGCACGACGAACCGGTGATAAAATTATGTGAAACCCACCTCTGGCCACAATACTTCAAAATTGCAACAGAAACTTAGAAATTGAAACGCAAAACTATTTTTCAACCCCGTTTCCTCCAGACTTTAAGTTACCAATGCATTTGGTTGCTTGGCAGACAGTTTTAAAATGCTTTCTCAGCCTGACACCCCTCCGAGTGCAAATTCTAATTAACCTGGGTGAAAAGATAGCTGTTCTTTAAATATCGTAGCGTGCCGTTTTTTTTCTTCTAATTCTGGGGGGTTTTGTCACGAGAAAAAGCGCCCAGGTATTTCTTCCACTTTGTTACAGAAGTTTCTCACCCTAGTTCAGTGATGGCTAAACTTTTCCGGACTGAGTGCTCAAAGCAAGCGCGTGCCCCCGAACCCCCAAAATGCAGTGCGTGCGCATCAGAGGTGGGTTTCAGCAGGTTATGGCCAGTTTCTGAGAACCGGTAGCGGAAATTTTGAGTAGTTCGGAGAACCAGTAGTAAAAGTTCTGACTGCCCCCGCCCCCCTCTCTTCTCTGCCTCCCGAGTACCAGCTGATCGGGAGGAAATGGGGATTTTGCAGCAACCTTCCCCTGGAGTGGGGAGGGAATGGAGATTTTACAGTATCCTTCCCCTGGGATGGGGTGGGAATGGTGATTTTGCAGTATCCTTCCCCTGGACTGGGGAGGGAGTGGAGATTTTATAGTATCCTTCCCCTGGAGTGGGGTGGGAATGGGGATTTTGCAGTATCCTTCCCCTGCCACACCCACCAAGCCACACCCACAGAACCGGTAGTAAAAATTCTGACTGGCCCCACCCCCATCTCTTCTCTGCCTCCTGAGTACCAGCTGATCGGGAGGAAATGGGGGTTTTGCAGCAACCTTCCCCTGGAGTAGGGAGGGAACGGAGATTTTACAGTATCCTTCCCCTGGGATGGGGAGGGAATGGAGATTTTACAGTATCCTTCCCCTGCCACGCCCAACAAACTACCACGCCCAACAAGCCACGCCCACAGAACCGGTAGAAATTTTTGAAACCCACCAATAGTGCGCATGCGCAGCAGAGACCCGATGACCAGCTGGCTGGCGGGAGTTGCGTGCGCATGCGTGGCAGAACTGAACTGGGACGACTGCTCGCGCGCCCACCGAGAGGGCGCTGCGTGGCGCCTGTGGCCATAGGTTCGACGGCCCCTAGTCCTTCGATCCTGAAAATGTTGAGTTAGCTTTCTCGACAGCCAGGGAGCTGCTACCTACTGAGATTCAGAGGCCTTCTTTCATTTCTTCTATATCGCAAGACTGTCGTGCACGAAATGATTTTCCCGTTCCGAGGGCTGTGTTTGAGACCCGTCATGCTTTTAATTTCAGAAACTCTTTGGATACGCCATGGCCGAGTTTAACGTGATGATCAGGAGCGTGTGGGATGCTGAGACGGGAGAATTTGAACAGCTGGAGACCCCCACAGGGGACCCTTCAGGAGAGATGGAGGAGGAAGAGGAGGAGGAGGAAGATGCGAGTAACGAAGAAAACTAGGGCAGAAGAAATACTAATAGACTTGGGTTTTTTTAAGAGTTTCATAGCTGCTTCTCTCTTCTTAATGGAAGGACTGAACTAAGAACTTAAGGGATACTGTCACAATATGACTTTTCAAAGGGTATGTGTATAGATAAGATAGATCAATGTCTGGGGATGTGATGGCTCAGTGGCTCAGACGCTGAGCTTGTCGATCGAAAGGTTGGCAGTTCAGCAGTTGGAATACCCAGCGCCGTGTAACGGGGTGAGCTCCCGTGACTTGTCCCAGCTTCTGCCAACCTAGCAGTTCGAAAGCAGGTAAAAAATACAAGTAGGAAAAATAGGGACTACCCTTGGTGGGAAGGTAACAGCGTTCCGTGCGCCTTTGGCATTGAGTCATGCCGGCCACATGACCACGGAGACGTCTTCGGACAGCGCTGGCTCTTTGGCTTTGAAACGGAGATGAGCACCGCCCCTTAGAGTCGGGAACGACTAGCACAGATGTGCGAGGGGAACCTTTTATCTTTACCTATATCCGTGATGGCGAACTTATGACGTGTGCCACAAGTGGCACACAAAGTCATATCAGTGGGCACACTAGCTCAGCTCCGGCGCATGCCAGCTGATTTCCGGGCCTTCTGGGCCTACCGGAAGTCAGGAAACAGGCTGTTTTTGGCCTCCGGGGTCAGTGGGTGGGGAAGGCCCGTTTTTCGTCCTGCCCAAGCTCCAGAGCCTTTCTTGGAGCCTGGAGAGGGCAAAAACGACCTTCCCCACCCACCCCTCAGAGACCGAAAACAGCCTGTTTTCCGACTTCCAGTCCCACGGTAGAAAGTTACCCACCGGGCCATCGCGTGCCAAAAGCGAGGGGGTCGCAGGGGGGGAGTCACGTGCGCATGTGCAGGGGGGATGCATTGAATTATGGGTGTGGGCACGACTGCTCCCCCCGCTTTTGGCACGCAACGGCAAAAAGGTTCACCATCACTGACCTATATGAATGTCTATAAAACGTATAAAAGAACTTAAAAGCACATTCTGTTGTCTTTATAACGGGTTAAAGTTTGCGGAACCCAGTAATTCAACCTTAGGATTCGTCGTTGTCTGCAGCCGTTTTAATTCCGCTTGACCCAAGGACGGAGACCCGTCTGCCCCTTGGCCGCTTCCCCTTCAGCGGAAGTAGTTGGGGCAGTCGTGGGCCGCGAGGTGCCAGGCTCTCTCAAAGGCCTCCACCACGCTGGGGACGAGAGGCCCTTCCTCGCTGGAACGGAGGTTCTCCTTCAACTGGTCCATGTTGGACATGCCGATAATCACAGCGTCTCCGTATTTCTCCTGAGGGAGGAAGGGAAGAGAGGAATTAACTGCAGGGGCAGCCAGAATCGAAGAGGAATCAAAGTCACGCCAGGAGAAGGGCTTGGGTTGAAAACAGAAGGCATCGCGGTTTCATCACCTCACAGGGGAAAAAAAAAAAGAGTTAGAAATTAAGCAAATCTGAAACTTTCCTCCACGAAAGACCGACGGATTTTGCAGCCACGAAGGCCGAAAGGTTGCTCTTAAAAACCTCAGTAGTTGGTGGCGCTGGTTGCAAAGTCGTGTCCGACCCATCGCGACCCCATGGACAACGTTCCTCCAGGACTTCCTGTCCTCTACCATCCTCTGGAGTCCATTAAAGCTGCTTCAATGACTCCATCCAGCCACCTCGTTCTTTGTCGTCCCCTTCTTCTTCTTTTGCCCTCCATCCTTCCCAGCATTCGGATCTCTTCTCCAGTGAGTCCTTCTTTCTCATTAGAGTTCTCATTGAGTCCTTTCTCAAAGGATTTGAGTTTCCTCTTCAGGATCTTTCTGGCCTTCTAAAGAGCAGTCAGGGTTGATCTCCTCTAGGACTGACCGGTTGGATGGCCTTGCAGTCCAAGGGACTCGCAGGAGTCTTCTCCAGCACCATCATTCAAAGGCCTCCATTCTTTGGCGCTCAGCCTTTCTTATGGTCCAACCGTCACATCCATCCATTGCAACTGGGAAAACCAAAGCCTTGACTATACGCACTTTTGTTGGCAGGGTGATGTCTCTGCTTTTTAGTACGCTGTCTAGATTTGCCATAGCTTTCCTCCCCAGGAGCAAGCGTCTTTTAATTTCTTGGCTGCGGTGATCTTGGAGCCCAGGAAAATAAAATCTGTCCCTACCTCCATTTCTTCCCCATCTATCTGCCAGGAATTGAGAGGGCCGGGTGCCATGATCTTAGTTTTCTTTCTTTCTTTATTCAATTTGTATACCGCCCTTCTCCCGAAGGACTCAGGGCGGTTCACAGCCAATAAAAATGCATATAATACAAGTTTAAAAACAATATAAAAAACTGATTCAATAAGTGGCCTAAAAATTAAAATAAGATTAAAAACCTCATTTAAAAACCCCATTTAAAACTACGTTTAAGCTAACCCTGCGCGATGGAACAAAAGCGTCTTCATGTTGAGTTTCAAGCCAACTTTTGCAGTCTCCTTCTTCACCCGCATCAAGAGACTGTTTCGTTCGCTTTCTGCCATTAGAATGGTATCATCTGCCTATCTGAGGTGGTTGATATTTCTCCCAGCGATCTTAATTCCAATATTTGATTCATCCAGCCCTGCCTTTCTCAGAGATGTCCCAAAGATCCTTTTTCAAGAGGCAAACTACCTTACTTGGGTGGTTGTTGTTGTTTTAATCGCGCTGCCTGTTGTTCTGGTTGAAGTTGGCAAAAAGCAATTGGCCAGAGCCAACCTCGCCACTCTGGCTGGCTAAGTTCGTGGCCTCATCATCGCCCATCCGTCCAGTTGCCTCTTGAAAAAGCCACGTTTGGGACAACCATGACCTGGATGGCTGAGGATCTCCATAGACCTGTCGCTCAAAATATGCATCGCAACACCCATCGGCATACAATTTATTCAGCTTTTCGACCCCCGGTAGGCCAACCATGGATAAATCCAAGAAAAATGTTTCAGAACATTTAATTCGACTACATAGGCTAGTTTTGTGGCCGCTCAAGAAATAAGTCAGGCAACGGGAAGGGTTTTGTGAGCTCCTGGTGTTTTCTTTTCTGCGGGAAACGGGTCCAAACGGCTCTTTTTAAGGCTGCCGACCGCTGCCCTAGACCCAACAGTAGAGGCTCATTTCGTAATATTATTTCCAGGACGTTGGCCTTACCTGCAGTTCTGAGTGATGGTAGACCCAGCGCAAGGCAGCGGAGGTCAAAGTGGGAGGATCTGCGCCGTACGCTTCACGGAGGGCGCTCTGGATCAAGGCCACGCCTTCAAAATGGTGCTGCTTCCAATACCTGGAGTGGTTATTTAAAAAAAAAACAACATACACACTTAATATCTCACCACTTTAAATTAAAAATAAAAAAGCCCAACATCTTGGCCCAAATAAACAGTAGAAGCAGAACTAAAACAATTTAGCAGAAAGCTAAAGTAATAGCTAACGGGAACGGCGGAAAGGCAAGCGATGAAAGACTTCCGGATATAAGCAGTCCTCGAGTTAACAACAGTTCATTTAGTGACCAGAGTTACAGCGGCGCTGCAAAAAAAATGACTTGCGACCATTTTCCACCCTTACGACCAGCTGCAGCATCCCCAAGGTCACGGGATTAAAATTCAGACACTTGGCCACTGGTTCACATTTATGACGGTCGCAGTGCGACCTCCTGGCCAGCAAAACCAATGGGAAGCCAGATTTCACTCAACAACGGTGTGACTTAACAATTGCAGCGGTTCCACTTAACAACTGTGGGAAGGTAGGTTGTAAAACGGGGCATAATTCACTTAGCAACTGTCTTGCTTAGCAACAAATTCTGGGCTCAATTGTGGTTGTAAGTCGAGGACTATTTGCATTGGCCTTTTCCAACCAAAGAGCCAATCTTCATTCACTCCCACTCTTCTGGTTCAAGGTACTAGTCCCTTCTGCTACGTGGAGACTTACCGGTCCCGGTAGACTGTGGCCCAATCATTCCCAAAAAACCTGCCAGTCGGTGGTTGACTTAAGTCTTTGTCTTCGTACTTGTATTTCCCTGTCAGGAGCCCTCCTGTTCAAGAAACATCAAAAGTCTTCAAAAATGCATAATATGGTTGGAGAAGATGACATAACAACATATTGATCTGAAACCTGAACTATTCCTGTTGGCGATTTTACCAGAAACTTATAGTTGAGAAAATGTATATTTGATTATTCGTGTGCTAACTGCAGCTAGAATTGTATTTGCACAAAATTGGAAAAGCGAAGAGATTCGGAGGAGAATGTGATTAGAAAAATATTAGAATGCGCATAAATGAATAGGTTAACACTGGTAATCAAAGAGAAAGAACAAACGGAATACTATATTATAATATGCGAGTTCTTCTATTGATGGTTAGAGAATATAAAAGTTAGAAATAAAAGTAGATGAATGAAATATAGAAATGTATTAATATAATTTAATAGAGTTTAATTAAGAGGATTGTTATAGTATTAGATATTTGAAGTATTGGTATTCTACTAAGAATAGATTAAACAATGAACAAGGTGGTAAATTCTAATTATGCGCAAATTATTTGTACGCAGACAGCACAGTGTTTAATGAAAGATGGATTGTTTGTATAATATTAAATTAAATTTTTAAAAAAGAAAGAAAGAAACATCGAAGTGACTTAAACGCCTGTCATCCTTTCACTTATCTTGCAATTCCACAGGTAAAGCTTTGATTTTTTTTTAAAAAAAAAAATTCCTTCCCACTCCATACCAGCCAGGGGATTGTAAGCGTAGAAACTCATTCCAAAGTGCCTGAGACAAGGGAATAGCTCCTTCTCCACCTGCCGCGTGGTCGCGTTGTACATGCCCTGGGGGTTCAAACGGGGAAAAAAAAACCCCTTCAGACGTCACCCAAAAGTCCCAGGCACATACTGTTGTGGTCTGCCAGCAGCCTACGAAGCTGGCAGCGGAGTCGGGCAGCGATGAGGCTGAGGTGGGGCTAGGACCATATGGAAGTGAAGTGCGGACTCCAGAGGCTCCAGAGACTGATAGTAGTGAGGCAGAGGAACAGGAGGAGCCTGTTCCTAATGCACGCATGAGAAGAGCTGCCAGAAGGCAAGAGCAGCTCAAGCAGAAAGGACGACTCGGGAGTAAGGCCAAGAGATGATTGGCCCCTCCCATAAGGCTTAAAACAGACCAGCAACGGCGTTTGGGCTTTGCCGGAAAACAATGTTGGTAGCTTCGTCTTCTGCTTCTTCTACATCTTGCCTTTATTTTTATGACTTGTGAACGTTTGCCAAGAAAGGCCTTTGGCAGTTTGCCTAATTGGACCAAGGTTTGCAATAGGACTGAGGAATTTGCGTTGGGAGGAATTTGCTTTAATTAGTTGAATGACGCTGGGAATGAAGTCATTCTCAGCTGTTTGAATAAAGTTCGTTTTTTTGCGGACTGAGTTTAGGTAGGTAGTAGTCTACCTACCAAGTAGGCAGACTACTACCTACTTGGGCCTGGGTCACAACACATACTTCCACATGTGGTGGACATGCAAGCAAAGCAAGAAAGTATTGGGAGAAATTACATAATTGGCTGGAAGAGATAACTAAACAGAATATTAAATTCGAAACCGGAATGATATCTCTTGGGAATAATACAAGAGGGTTACGATAAAGGGAGCAGATATTTAGTTTTACTATAGACCCACAGCGGCAAGGATCACATTTGCTAAATACTGGAAAAACGAAAACACCCCGCCAGACGGAGAAGTGATTGGGAAAATTTTAGAATGTGCTGATATGGATAGCTTAACTTTTAAAATTAAAGATAAAGAAGGCTCGGAATATTACCGGATATGGAACAGTTTTTATGAGTGGCTAGAGAAAATGGGTAGGAAAAAAAAAGACTATGAATGTCTCTATTAAACTAGAGAAGGTTATTCAACTATAAGTATGATAATCCACAAAATGTAAATAGGCCTAGATATAAGAAAAGGCAGTTTAAACTACTTAGTTATAATATTACGATCATATCTAATACAGGTGTTGCCATATTATAGTTTCTGTTATGAGTTCATGTGTTAATATCTTCTTTTATTCTGGACTTTGTTTATGTAACTGACATACCCTGCATTCATTACACTGTATTCAAAAATGCTTATAAATTATATATATGTGTATAATTTATATATTTCACAGCTGCCAATCAAAAGCCACCCTCTTGTTAATTATTGTGTATGTTTCTGTTTGTATTTTATTTGCCTGTTCACCGCCCTGAGTCCTTCGGGAGAAGGGCGGTATACAAATTAAAACATTATTATTATTATTATTATTATTATTATTATTATTATTATTATTATTATTATTATTATTATTATTATTATTATTATTATTATTATTATTATTATTATAAAGGCAAACCAGCCTCACTCACCTGGTACACCGTCGGCAGCAGCCACTGATGGGCTTTGCAAAGGGTGCAAATTTCTGCCACCTCCCAAGAGGCGTAGTTGGACAAGCCAAGGGCTTTGAACTTCCCCTGTCGAGCGATAAATCAATCATCCCATCATTTTAGGTCGTATTGTCAAGTATCTTATCTGCTCACATGCCATCAAACAAGATGATGAGGGGACTGGAGGATTAAACATATGATGAACGGTTGCAGGAACTGGGCCTGGCTACTCTAGTGAAGAAAAGGACCAGGGGAGACAGGATAGCAGCTTTCCAATATTTGAGGGGCTGCCACAGAGAGGAGGAAAGGGGTCAAGCTATTCTCCAAAGCACCCGAAGGCCAGACAAGGAATAATGGATGGAAACTGACCAAGGAGAGATTCAACCGGGAAATAAGGAGAAATTTCCTGATAGTGAGAAACAATCAACCGATGGAACAGAAGTTGCCTTCGGAAGTTGTGGGAGCTTCATCGCTGGCGGCTTTCGAGAAGAGACTGGACTGCCATCTGTCAGAAATGGTTTGCTTGGGCTGGAAGTTGGGCTAGATGACCTACAAGGTATCTTTCAACTATTCTATTCTATTCTAAATCTGCTCTACTCTATTCTATATTTCAATTTTCTACTCTACCCTATCCTAATTCTTTATTCCATTCCATTCCATTTTTTCTATTCTATTCTATTCTATTCTATTCTATTCTATTCTATTCTATTCTATTCTATTCTATTCTATTCTATTCTAAATTATAATCTGCTCTATTCTATATTCCAATTTTCTACCCTATCCTAATTCTTTATTCCATTCCATATTTTCTATTCTATTCTATTCCTATTCCTATTTCTATTATTTCTACTTCTAATTCTCTTCTCTTGTTATTCTATTCTATTTCTGTTCCGTTCCGTTCTAATCCATTCCATTCCATTTATTCTATTCTACATATTCTATTCTATTCCAAAATTCTTATTCCAATATTCTTATTCCTTATTTCCATTCCCGTCAGGATCAAGGCCACCGAGCCCTCGGGCTGAGGAATGTGGGGCTGTAACCCCAACACGCGCGGAGAAAAGAGTTCGCGCGCCGCCCCTGTCCGGAACCACGGCCACTCTGGGTCAGACCAGATGGTCTCTGAGGATCCCTCCAGTTCGCTTTCGTGCACTGGGGAGAGAGGGGGCATCTAGCCCGGCAGAGGGGACGCCCTCTCCCTCAACCCCTTGGCAGCCCACCCCCTGAACTCCATACCTCTTTGTGAAGATCATTGCAGGCCCGCAGCGTCTCTTCCACGGGGGTCTCGTGATCCGGGGCATGGAGGTAGAAGAGGTCCACGCTCGGCAGCCGCAGACGCTGAAGGGACTCCTCCAGCTGGGAGCGGACGCTCTGGGCCTTCAGAGTTTTGCCATCCCAAGGATTGGCCTTGGTGGCTATTTTAACTGGGGGGAGGGGGGGAGAGACATTTTTAGAATAGAATAGAATAGAATAGAATAGAATAGAATAGAATAGAATAGAATAGAATAGAATAGAATAGAATAGAATAGAATAGAATAGAAAATACAGAATGGAATAGAATAGAATAAAGAAATAGGAATAGAATAGAATAGAATTAGAATAGAATTAGGATAGGATAGAATTAGACTAGACTAGACTAGAATAGAATAGAAAATAAAGAATGGAATACGATAGGATAGGATAGGACATGATACAATTAGAATAGAATAGAACAGAATAAAGAAATAGGAATAGAATAGTATAGTATAGTATAGAATAGAATAGAATAGAATAGAATAGAATCCAGCCGGGCTGGTCTTCGTCCAACTTGGAAGCTCCTTGCCTTCTCGACGAGGTCGATGGAACCTCCAGGCTTATGAGCAGTGTATCGGGAAGAGGCTTTCTCTCCGCAGCACGGTAACCTTTTTTGTTTGTTTGTTTTAGGCACCAAAAGCGGCAGGTTTTAGTTTCCCAAGCCAGTGGTCACCAACTGGTGGTCCACCAGAAAATGTTGATGGTCGGCAGAAAAATTATTTGCATTTTTTATATTGCACTAAATACTATTTATCTTTTTAAAAAATTCGTATTAGTGGTCCGCAGGATTTAAAATTATGAATTTGGTGGTCCCTGAGGTCCGAAAGGTTGGGGACCCCGTGTCCTAAGCACTGATTTTCTGCTTGGCTGCCCTCCAGGATCCCCCCACCCCCCCGCAACCGTGCATTAAATGAATAAATGATTGAACAGAGCTGGTTGCTGAATAACCAGATTCCCTCCCCCTCCCCACAAAAATTGAGTACAAGGCAGAGACCCAGAGGATTTTGGTGGGGGGGCAATCTTCAAAGGAGTCTAACTTCAAGGGAGGGGGAGATTATGACTCCTTTTGGGTCTCCAGGGGAAGAGCTGCACTCCAAAAAAAGATTTTTTTAAGGGGGGAGTGTTTAAAGTTTTTTTTATCTTTAAACATACATCAATATTAAGACGCTGAGCTTGTCGATCAGAAAGGTCGGCGGTTCGAATCCCTGTGTGAGCCGGGGGTTGGCCTAGATGACCTCCAAGGTCCCTTCCCACTCGGTTACCGTTACCTATCGATATCATTGCATGGACAGTGGTGGCGTTCCGAGCGCCATCCATCGTGTTTACAAAACCCAACATGAATACACGCGTCAAAATGCCTACATCAGTCCAACTTACCTGGTCTCGTGTTATTGCTACCTTTCACCTGGAGATAAATTCCCAGCCTGTGCGGGAAGTGGGTGCGAGAAGACCTGGGCTGGGAACAAACAACACCCCCCCCCTCCACCATTTCTGTGACTCATCCAGATGTTCTCATGTGACCCCCAGCAGCAGCTGACCCGGGAGCCAGCAATCAAACCTTATCAGCACTTTCCAGGTTCAAACTGCTTGGCCAGCAAGAAGGGGCCTGTCTCCCCCCTCTTCGGTCTTCAGACCCCCTTCTCCCCTCCCCAAAATATGCAGCCAAGGAAGTCTCTCCCCCCCCCCGTCTCCCCCCCTCCACCATTTCTACAGCCGGTGGAAAAACAGATCAAGGTTAATAGCAACCAGCTTTGGTGATTCATCTGGGCCGCGGAAAGGAGCGAGTTCAAGATTGACCAAGGGTTGTTATTATTATTTATTTTTTTGCCCCGCTTTCGAAATCGTCCCTGAACAGACCTGGCTGTTTTTTCCTTTGTTCAGGCTTGAGAAAAACAAACCACAGATAAACTAGAAATGGCTTTGGGGTGAGGCGGGGGGAAAAAGGCTTGTGGATTCTGGTCTGGAACTAAGCCAGGATTAAGCCAAGTTTGCGGGAAGACCTGACCCTACTCTTGTTGTAAAGATGGACAAGCTTTGGAGTTGGTGGGCTTCCTGAAGGGATTTTTGGGGAGGTGTAGTCCGTCCCACTCACCCCAGGGGTCCCACGATTAAAAAAAATCTGGCCAGGGGGCTCAGTGGCTAAGACGCTGATCTTGTTGACGGCGGTTCGAATCCCTCGTATAGGTCTCTTGTGTGAGCAGGGGGTTGGCCTAGATGACCTCCAAGGTCCCTTCCACCTCGGTTACTATTCGGAGCAGACGGAGGCCTTCCAATGGGGAGCTGGACAAACGCCAGGGAGGGTCTCCCTACTCCCCCCACCCACCCACTCACTCACTTGTGGATTCTGGTCTGGAACTAAGCCAGGATTAAGCCAATTTTGCGGGAAGACCTGACCCTAATTCTTGTTGTAAAGGTGGACAAGCTTTGGAGTTGGTGGGCTTCCCGAAGTCGCAGCCGGCTGGGGATTTTTGGGGAGGTGTAGTCCACCAGGCTTAAAGTTGCCAAGGTTGGAGATCACTGATTTAACCCCCCCCCAATATATATTATCTAATATGTATTCGACAAAATAAACAAATAAATAATGCAAAAAAAAACACACACCAGCAATTACAATTGCTGGTGTTTTTTGTGTGTTTTTTTTGCATTATTTATTTTGTCGAATACATATTAGAGAATATATCTAAGTATAAGCATGAATTGGATACATAAAATGAATACAACTAAAGGGAACATTAGGACAGGGACGGTCTTATGCATTTCCCCATTAAACTGCTGAGTTTGCATAGAAGGAGATTTTTGGGGGGTTGGGGGAAGATGCACCGTTGTCGGGCCTTGCAGCGCCCCTTCCTCACCTCGCCCCTCCGCGCCGGGCTGGGCCGCCAACAGGGCGCCCACGATGCGCTCCGACTCGCCCCCCGCGTACATGTGCGCCGTATCCAGCTGGCTGTGGCCGCGGGCCAGGAAAGCGCGCAGCATGGCCCCGCTGGCCTCCGGCCCGGCCCGGCGCCCGAATTCCATGGTGCCCAGCACCGAGCGGACCCCCGGCCCCGCCGCCATCCCTTCCCTCCCCGATGCCCAGGAACCAAGGAAGGAAGGACGGAAGGAAGGAAGCAAGCAAGCGGGGCGGATCGCCCGGCCCCTCCGGTCACCGCCTCCCAAGCCCGGAGCCCAACCCTCCCAAAGGAAGGGGAGCCAAGCGGGCAAGCCTGGAGAGGCACCCCGAGGGCATCTAGAGGGGTCCCCGCACTCTCTTTGAACCCTCCCTCCTTCCTGGTCCAAAAAGGAAAGGACCTTGCGAGGCACCCCGAGGGCATCTAGAGGGGTCTCTTTAAACCCACCCTCCTTCCTGGTCCGAAAAGGAAAGGACCTTGCGAGGCACCCCGAGGGCATCTAGAGGGGTCTCTTTAAACCCACCCTCCTTCCTGGTCCGAAAAGGAAAAAACCTTGCGAGGCACCCCGAGGGCATCTAGAGGGGTCTCCGCACTCTCTTTGAACCCTCCCTCCTTCCTGGTCCAAAAAGCGGGGACCTTGCTAAGCACCCCGAGGGCATCTAGAGGGGTCCCCCCAACACTCTCTTTAAACCCTCCCTCCCTGGTCAAAAAGCGGAGGCACCCCGAGGCATCTAGAGGGGTCCCCCCAACTCTCTCTTTAAACCCTCCCTCCTTCCTGGTCAAAAAGCAGGGGACCTTGCGAGGCACCCCGAGGGCATCTAGAGGGGTCCCCCATTCTTTTTGAACGAAGGGTTTCCAACCTTGGTCCCTTTAAGACTTGTGGACTTCAACTCCCAGAGTCCCTCAGCCAGCTTTGCTTTGCTTTGCTGGCTGAGGGACTCTGGGAGTTGAAGTCCACAAATCTTAAAAGAGCCAAGTTTGCAGACCCCTGCTTTAAACCCTCCCTCCTTCCTGGTCAAAAAGCAGGGACCTTGCGAGGCACCCCGAGGACATCTAGAAGGACCCCCTCTCCTTAAACCCCCGCTCCTTCCTGGTTGGAAAGCAGGGCGCTCGCAAGGCACCCCGAGGGCATCTAAAAGCCCACCCCCGCTCCTTAAAACTTGCCCCTTTCTGGCGGAAAAGCAGGGCCATTGCGAGGCACCCCGAGGACATCTAGAGGGGTCCCCCCTCAACACTCTCTTTGAACCCTCCCTCCTTCCTGGTCCAAAAAGCAGGGCCCTTGTGAGGCACCCCGAGGGCATCTAGAAGGCCCCCCTCCTTAAATTCCCCCCTCGCCTTAAACCCCCACTCCTTCCAAGCCGAAACTCAGGAGGGCCCCTGCGAGGCACCCTGAGGGCATCTAGAGGGGTCCCCTCCACTCTCTTTAAACCCTCCCTCCTTCCTGGTCAAAAAGCAGGGATCTTGCGAGGCACCCCGAGGACATCAAGATCAGGGTCTCCAACCTTGGTCCCTTTAAGACTTGTGGACTTCAACTCCCAGAGTTCCTCAGCCAGTTTTGCTTTGCTGGCTGAGGGACTCTGGGAGTTGAAGTCCACAAGTCTTAAAGGGACCAAGGTTGGAGACCCCTGATCTAGAAGGCCCCACCCCTCTCCTTAAACCCCCGCTCCTTCCTGGCTGAAAACCAGGGCCCTTGCCAGGCACCCCAAGGACATCTAGAGGGCCCCCCTACTCTCTTAAACCTCGCTCATCCTGGCTGAAAACCAGGGCCCTTATGGGTCACCCTGAGGACATCTAAAAGCCCCCTCTCTTAAACCTCGCTCATCCTGGCTGAAAACCAGGGCCCTTATGAGTCACCCTGAGGACATCTAAAGGGCCCCCCTCTTTTCTTAATCATCGCTCCTTCCTGGCTGAAAAGCAGGACCCTTGCCAGGCACCCCGAGGACATCTAGAGAGGTCTCCCCCTCTCTCCTTAATCATCGGTCCTTCCTGGCTGAAAAGCAGGACCCTTGCCAGGCACCCCGAGGGCATCTACAGGGGTCGCCCCGCTCTCTTTAAACCCTCCCTCCTTCCTGGTCAAAAAGTGGGGACCTTGCCAGGCACCCCGAGGACATCTAGAGGGGTCCCCCCACTCCCTTTAAACCACCCTCCTTCCTGGTCAAAAACCAGGGCCCTTGCCAGGCACCCCGAGGGCATCTAGAGGGCCCCCACTCTTTTTAAATCCCCCCACCTTCCTGGTCAAAAACCAGGGCCCTTGCCAGGCACCCCGAGGGCATCTAGAGGGCCCCCCCACTCTCTTTAAACCCTCCCACCTTCCTGGTCAAAAACCAGGGCCCTTGCCAGGCACCCCAAGGGCATCTAGAAGGGGCCTTCCCTGTCCTTAAACCTCGCTCCTTCCTGGCCGAAAAGCAGGGCCCTTAGGAGTCACCCCGAGGGCATCTAGAAGGGCCCCCCTTTCTCTCCTTAAACACCCCCCCACCCCCGGCTCCTTCCTGGCCGAACCTCAGCAAGGAGAGAGAGACCCGCACAGGGGATTTAAGTGGGAACAGCACCTTTTCTTGGTTTTTTTAAACCAGGCGTGGGGATGGAGGGGGGGGTGTGGAAGACTGCAGGAAGGGCGCCTGCAAATATGGGGGGGGGATCATGTGGGGAGGGGGGGCGTTGGAAGGGAGCCGACCGACCGAGCCAGCCCAGTCCCGCCTCGCAAGGCGGAGCCGGCGGCGATCAGCTGAGCCTCCCGGGCGAGTCAGCGGCTGGGGCAGAGCTCCGGCTCCGTCATCGCTCCGGGAAAAAAAAAAAAGAGGCAATTCCCAAAACAAATCCGGATTGTTCCCCCATCGAAGCTCCGGCCAGGCGGCGCTCCCCCTAAAAAAAAGGCACCTGTGAGTATGGACGCGCCGCTTTTGAACCCAGACCCTTGCATTCCTTAACATCCCCCCCCCGCTTCCCCAAAAATAACCCACCACCACTATTACACCCGAGAAGACCTGGCTGGACCCCCCCCCCCACCTGGGGCAGGTTGAGGGATGCTGGCCTTGAGAAAGGAGACTAGATGACCTCCAAGGGTCCCCTCCCAGGGAAGGCAGGCGAGCCCAGCCATGCCATGAATGGGGAAGGGGTGAGGAGGGGGCGGGGGTCTCTCTCCGCCGAAAGGGGGGACCCCCTCCCCTTAAGGAAGGCAGAGGAGACTAGATGACCTCCAAGGATCCCCTCCAAGGGAAGGCAGGCGAGCCCAGCCATGCCATGAATGGGGAAGGGGTGAGGAGGGGGCGGGGGTCTCTCTCCGCCGAAAGGGGGGACCCCCTCCCCTTAAGGAAGGCAGAGGAATTGGGGAGGGGAGGCAAGAGGGGAAGCAGCCCCCCCCCACCCCATCTCAACCCTGAGCATCCCTTGTGGGGGGGGGGAGTAGGGAGACCCTCCCTGGCGTTTGTCCCGCTCCCCATTGGAAGGCCTTCGTTTGCTCCGAATAGTAACCGAGGTGGAAGGGACCTTGGAGGTCATCTAGGCCAACCCCCTACTCACACAAGAGACCTATACGAGGGATTCGAACCGCCGTCAACAAGATCAGCGTCTTAGCCACTGAGCCCCCTAGCCAGATTTTTTTTAATCGTGGGACCCCCGGTGTGAGTGGGACTGGACTACACCTCCCCAAAAATCCCCGGCCGGCTGCGACTTCAGGAAGCCCACCAACTCTAAAGCTTGTCCACCTTTACAACAAGAGTAGGGTCAGGTCTTCCCGCAAACTTGGCTTAATCCTGGCTTAGTTCCAGAGGGGCTAAAACAGACCAGAATCCACAAGCCTTCTCCCCCCGCCTCACCCCCAAAGCCTTTTCTAGTTTATCTATGGTTTGTTTTTCTCAAGCCTGAACGAAAAAAACAACCAACCAGGTCTTTTCAGGGACGATTTCGAAAGCAGGGCAAAAAAAATAATAATAACAACCCTTGGTCAATCTTGAACTCGCTCCTTTCCCCAGCCCGGATGAATCACCAAAGCTGGTTGCTATTAACCTTGATCTGTTTTTCCACCGGCTGTAGAAATGGTGGGGGGGAGAGACGGGGGGGGAGGGGAAGAAGAGAGACTTCCTTGGCTGCATATTTTGGGGAGGGGGAAGGGGGGGGAGACAGGCCCCTTCTTGCTGGCCAAGCAGTTTGAACCTGGAAAATGCTGATAAGGTTTGATTGCTGGCTCCCGGGTCAGCTGCTGCTGGGGGTCACATGAGAACATCTGGATGAGTCACAGCAATGGTGGTGGGGGGGTGTTGTTTGTCCCCAGCCCAGGTCTTCTCGCACCCGCTTCCCGCACAGGCTAGGAATTTATCTCCAGGCAAAAGGTAGCAATAACACGAGACCAGGTAAGTTGGACTGATGTAGGCATTTTGACGCGTGTATTCATGTTGGGTTTTGTAAACACGATGGATGGCGCTCGGAACGCCACCACTGTCCGTGCAATGATATCGATAGGTAATGGTAACCGAGTGGGAAGGGACCTTGGAGGTCATCTAGGCCAACCCCCCGGCTCACACGGGGATTCGAACCGCCGACCTTTCTGATCGACAAGCTCAGCGTCTTAGCCATGGAGGCAGGTAGTGAGGCTAAACAAACAAAACAGTAACGAAGTGGGAAGGGGACCTTGGAGGTCATCTAGTCCAACCCCCCAGCTCACACAGGGAGTCGAACCGCCGAATGGCCCGACCTTTCTGATCGACAAGCTCAGCGTCAGAGCTACTTGAGCTGCCTAGCCTCGGCCGCTCAGACGCCGAGATCTCTTAGCCTCAGATATACTGCCACTGAAAATGGGGTGGGGGTGGGGGGTGGGCTTCCAGTGAAACTTCCAGTGAAGTAAATTACTCAACTTGGTCTTTGAAATATTGGAGGCAAGCTGGAGAGTGTGTGTGTGTGTGTCACAATACTTATTCGCAACCAGTTTGCAAACCTAGGTTTCTTAATTTTTCACGGCAGAAGAACTAGAGCCAGGGATGGCTAACCATTTTGCCGTCGCGTGCTAAAAGCGTGCGGTGGGGTGGGGTGTCGCGCACACGCATGCTCACACCCATAATTCAATGCATGTGTGACACACACACCCCACGGTCCCCTCACTTTTGGCCCGGGATGGCCCGGTAGGCCCATTTTTCGTCCTCCCCAGGCTCCGGAGACTTCCTTGGAGCCTGGGGAGGGCGAAAACAGCTCCCCTTCCCACCCCGGAAGCCCTCTGGAGGCGGAAACAGCCCGTTTCCTGACTTCCGGTGGGCCCAGAAGGCCCGAAAATCAGCCAGCTGGTGCGCGCATGCGCTCTGGAGCTGAGCTAGGGCGACAGTCGCGTGCCCACAGATATGGCTCCATGTGCCACAGGTTCGCCGTCACCGAACTAGACTATTTATTTTGCAATAGTGGAGCATAATCTGTAGCTCGGGTGTAGGAGGGGTTGAAAGTTGATTCTCCGAGCTTGTGGGTTGGGGTTTACGAACGTCTCGTGACCAGGCTAGGGAACATCTTCAGTTTAAACGGGTGTCAGTGTTATTTTTATTTTATTTTTTTAATGCAAGGCTCCGTTCCAGGAGCGACTGAAATACCCCAGGGAAAAGAATGGAAGGAAAAATGCGAATTTTCTTTTTTTAAAAAATCCATTTTCACGTCGTTGTTGTTGTTTTGGTTTGGTTTTTTTTGCTATGCGCATTTTGATCGGCGGTTGGGCGAATCCCAGATACTCCCATTTCTCTTCTTCCTTTACAGGTTCCCAGTTCACAATGGGCAGGGCTGTTTTGAATTCCCAGTGACTCCCAGTACTTCATTCCAGCCATGTTCGCTCATCCTCACAAGTTCAGCTTTCCCAGCGGGAATGCCTCGGATTGTGTCAACGGCTCGGAGTGGATCCTGAATGTCTTCCACGAGTGCGCTCGGGATGGCTGGGATGTCGCCAGCGTGGGGCTGGGCCTGGTCTCCATCGCCTGCTTTGCTGGGGCTTCTTTCCCGTAAGTAAACGAGTGGCGGTCTTGGGGTGGGGAGGGGGGCTTCACCCTGCATCTGGGGCCAGTTAGAAGGGGCAGGCTGGGAATTTTGTGCTAGGGGAGCCGGTTGGCTGGCTCCTTCCTTCCTTCCTTCCTTCCTTCCTTCCTTCCCTCCCTCCCCATTCCCATCTCTCTCTTCCTCCCTCCCTATTCACGTCTTTCCTTCCCTCTCTCTTTCCTTCCTTCCTCCCCATTCTCATCTCTTGCCTTCCTTCCTTCCATCCATCCCTCCCTCCCTATTCCTATCTTTTCCTTCCCTCCCTCCCCATTCCCATCTTTTTCCTTCCTTCTTTCCATCCCTCCCTATTACCTCCCTCCTTCCTTCCTTTCTTTCCTTCCTTCCCTCCCTCCCCATTCCCATCTTTTTCCTTCCTTCCTTCCATCTATCCATCCCTATTCCTATCTCTTCCTTTCCTCCCTCCCTCCGCATTCTCATCTCTCCTTCCTTCTTTCCATCCTCCCTATTCCTCCCTCCTCCTTCCTTCTCTCCCCATTCCCATCTTTTCCTTCCTGCCTTCCTTCCTGCCTCCCCATTCTCATCTCTTGCCTGCCTTCCTTCCATCCCTCCCTCCCTCCCTATTCCTATCTTTTCCTTTCCTCCCTCCGCATTCCCATCTCTCTCCTTCCTTCTTTCCATCCCTCCCCATTCCCATCTTTTTCCTTCCTGCCTTCCATCCATCCATCCCTATTCCTATCTCTTCCTTTCCTCCCTCCCTCCGCATTCCAATCTCTCTCCTTCCTTCTTTCCATCCCTCCCTATTCCCTCCCTCCCTCCTTCCTTCTCTCCCTATTCCCATCTTTTTCCTTCCTGGCTACCTTCCTTCCTTCCTTCCTTCCTTCCATCCATCCCTATTCCTATTTCTTCCTTTCCTTCTTTCCTTCCCTCCCCATTCTCATCTCTCCTTCCTTCCTTCCATCCCTCCCTATTCCTCTTTTCTTTCCTTTCCTTCCTCCCTCCCCATTCTCATCTCTCCTTCCTTCCTTCCTTCCTTCCTTCCTTCCTTCCTTCCTTCCTTCCTTCCTTCCTTCCTTCCTTCCTTCCTTCCTTCCAACCCTCCTTATTCCTAACTTCCTTTCTTTCCTTCCTCTCTCCCTATTGCCCTCTCTCTTCCTCCCTCCCCATTCTCATCTCTCTCTCCATCCCTCCCTATTCCTATTTCTTCCTTTCTTTCCTCCCTCCCTCCTCATTTCCATCTCTCTCCTTCCTGCCTGCCTGCCTGCCTATTCCCATCTTTCCTTCCCTCCTTCCTTCCCTAGTTTGACTGACAGATAAGTGGCTGCCCGTTGGGGGGAATGACAAAACGGATGTTGACTCATTTCCTGGGATAGACACAAGGGAAACGGCCAGGAGTCCTGCCATGCCCGTCTGTGGGCGGCTTCTGAAATATCACCTCCAGCAACGCAAGAGCTGTTCGGGCAGCCATCGGTTGCAGCAAAAAATAAAATAAAATTCCTCCTTAGAAGCCTCTTCTGGGTGGTTGAAAACTTCCGTCCTGGGCAGAATGACACAATAACGGGTGCGCTTCCCTTGTCATCAGACCCTGGACTTCCTTTCCCATCAGCCCCAGCCCACAATCAGTGGTATAGTTTGCCGGGTCGGGGCAGGGGGTGACCCCCGATGCTTCCTCTTCCATCTTTCCTTCCTCCATTTTTCCACGCAGTCAGTTCTACCTGGCCTGTAAAACGGGCATCATGGACCAGGCCCTGTCCGTCTACTTCCTGCTGGGATGGCTCGGAGGCGATTCTCTGAACTTAGTCGGGTCTTTCTTGGCTGACCAGCTGCCGTTACAGGTAAGAAAATTGGAAAAAAGCCATGTTTAACTTGGAAAATTCTGCTGGTCCCAATCCTCGATCCTGCAAAGGATGCTCAAAGCCATCATCATTGTGGGTCCTTGGGATTCCCTTCCTCTCCAATTATTGATTTGTCTGTTTGTCAAATATGTACAAGATAGCAGGTACAGGTATAAACGTAAACGAAGGAAGTAAGTACAGATAAATGGGGACACTAAAACAGGGACAGTAGGCGTGGTGGTGCGCTTATGCAAACCCCCCTCCCCTTTTACGGACCTCTTAGGAGTGGGGTGAGGTCCACGATGGACAGTTTGAGGTTGAAGGTTTGAGGATGTAACTGTTCTGTCCCCCTCGCCTCCGTCCGAGCGATGACTTAATTAGCCGGCAACTATCAGCTCTGGCAACAAACGAGCGAGCGTCTGCCAAGTGCCTCTGTTATCTCCCTTGATGCCGATGAGTCAACAAACAGTACTTCAGCTCTAGTCAAGCAGTTGATTTGCCTGCTACGAAGAGGCATAGCAGCCCTCGCTGCTTTTATATCCTGTGGGGTGTGGCTCCATGACTCAGCACTTCCTAGGCCTGCCCCACCCCTGCTTCTGTTGTTCCCGCCTCTCCTGCCTACGAAACCTAGGGTCCAGCCAGCCCTGGTTGCCATCAGCCGGGTCTGGAGGCGTGGCCGGGGGGGGAAAGAGTCAGGAGACGGAGGCCTCGTTATCTCCTCCACCCGGCCTGCCTCTGGCTCCTGGAGCTGAGCCAGGGAAGCTGGTGCTCCCGAGGTAAGTCCTGATGGCCCTTCCCCCTCACTTTCCAAGTCACTTTCTGGCAGGGGGCCCGGCTCGGGGGGCGCAGACACAACAACGGAGAGTCGGGTAGAGCATTCCAGGCCTTGACCACTCACCCTGTTGCCGAAGTCGTATTTTCTGCAATTGAGTTTGGAGCGGTTTACCTTGAGTTTGTGTGCCCGTGTATTATTGCGGTTGAAGCTGAAGTAGTCGTTGACAGGTAGATCATTGTAGCAGACAATTTTGTGCGCTCTGCTTAGATCAGACCACCAGCGTCACAGTTCCAGATTGTCCAAGACCAAAATTTCGAGCCTGGTGGCAAAAGGGATTCTATTACGAGTAGAGGAGTGGAGGACTCTTCTCGTGAAATATCTCTGGACTCGCTCAATCGTCTTAATGTCCGATATACAGTGTGGATTCCAGGCGGATGAGCTGTATTCAAGAATTGGTCTGGCAAAGGTTTTGTATGCTCTAATTTGCAGTATAATGTTACCGGTGAAGAAGCTTTGCAAAATTAGGTTAACAATGCCTTTTTGGCAATGCTGTTACAGTGAGCTCTGAGGTTAAATCGTTTGAGATGAGTACTCCTAGGTCCTTGACAAAGTGAGGGTCGTATACGAGGTTGTTTCCACCCAATTTTAGCCCCATCTTCAAGCCGAGAGTTCCAGAGATAAAAATAACATTCCTCTCTTAATTATCCCCAGAATTCCCACTCAGCTTCTCTTTCTCCTTCCCCAGGTATACACCGCTATTTACTACGTGCTGGCTGATTTACTCATGATCTCCCTCTACGTCTATTACAAAGTCAAGAATCAAAACAGAGTCTGTAAGTTTGACATCCGCTAATGCGAGAGGGGGAGGCACCGAGACATAAAACTCCCATTTTTGAAATCGTCGTCCCAAGATCTCGGTTTAATATCAGGGCTTAATTCAAAGGACCGTTTGGATGCTGAGTTGGGGAGAGGGGCAGAGGTGGGCCTCACATACTGTAACAACCAGTTTGCCCAGAAATGTGAGCATGTGGCGTCCGCCCATTCGTGCGATGTCACAAAACATGGCAATTCGCTCGTGCACTGTCCTCACAAAAACACAGCAATATAGGACCACCTGCAGGTTGCCACTACCGGTTCACCCGAACTAGTTCGAACCGGCTGAATACCATCTCTGGAGAGTGGGAGGGGATTTGTCAGAGTACGAATGTTCATAGACTGGAATAGACATAGCAACAGGTCAGCCAATGGGGACTGTTTGGATAGACATGGTAACAGGTCAGCCAATGGGGATTGGATAGACGGCTTCTTGTCCGCGATATATGCACTAAGCTGTTCAACGTTGTAGTTCTTTTCTCATATGTTGTAATTCTGCGTGAAATACGTCATGTCGGTCTCGTAGTGGTGCAGGCAGGCCGAGTTGCAGTAATCTTTTATTGATCATGGCCATACATTTGTCCCCAAGAATAATCAAAGCCTTGTTGAAAATGTCCGGATCAAACGTAATCTCTAATGTTCGATTTTCCCCCTTACCAGAGGGAGCCCCCTTGTGGAGTACTGTGAAGCCGTTACCATGGCAACTCCACTGTGCTGCACAGTGGAAGCCATTTTAAGGCAGTACGGTAGAAGCCATTTTAAAGCACAACAGGCTGTATCTTAACAGAACATACACCCAGAGGGGAGTTAGGGGGGTCATGCCCCCACAATATTTATTTCCACAAAGTAAGTCATCTGTGTACCAAATTTGGTTGAAATTGCTCAAGGCGTTCCAAAGTTATGCTGGAACATACATATACACACACATAGATTGAACCCTGCTGAAGTTCATTTAATTGTGTGTCGGTCGGATCTCAATTGTGGTTTTATACCTAAGCATGCAGAAAGTTCCCTTCCCCCTTTTTTTTTAATGGGGAAACTCTTAAAATAGAGCGATCTCTAACCCCTTCTGGCACGGGAGAAGAGCAGATGGTAGTTTTAACGGAAAGCAAATCTTTCTTTCAAGAAGATAGAGGACCTCGGTGTCCCAAAACCTGGGTCTCCATGAGTTGCCATGAGAACACAGATTGTTGCACCCTTCGAAACAGAAGTTGCAATTGCCCGGGGCATCTGCGCATTCAAGTGAATTATTTTGAACCGCTTCCTCTCCGCAGAAAGCTGGGTTTCTCCCTCGATCTTATCACTTTCTGTTTCGGATCTCTTGAAAGGTTTAGATCTGGTTAGATGGCGTGATAGCGCAACTCCTGCTGCAGGGGAACGACGGTTTATGTGGTTTTTGCTCGTTATTTCTGCTTGACGAAGCAGCCACCAGGAAACGATTATGCTGATGTCCCCAAAGCCGGCTTCTCCTTTTTCAGTAAATTTGTCTGATGGGACAGACAAGACAAAAAAAAAAAAAAGAAGAAGAAGCAAGATAGACTTTTAACCCCTAATCCAGGGGTCGGCAACTTTAAACCCTCAAAGAGCCACAAAGGTCCTAACCGGAAGGCCCCTGTTCAATTCTGGAGCCGACCGGAAGTCCGGTTCCCCCACCATAGTCTCCTCCTAGTGCGGCGTCCTTTTTCCTCTAACCAAAAGCCCTATCAATTGTGGGGCAAACCAGGAAACCTGCCCCTTGACATAAAGTCTCCTCCTGAGACGCAGGGCTTTCCCCCTCCCCCCAAATTTCCCCCTCCCCCCAAACTCCTCTCCAAATTGTGGTGCCGACCAGCGACAGGGAGGCACAGTAGATGGGTGAAAGAGCCACATGCGGCTCCAGAGCCACATGCGGCTCCAGAGCCACAGGTGGCTGACCCCTGCCCTAATCCAACATTTCTCCCTTCCTCAGTTTCGGCTTCGATCAACGCCGTCTTCGCATTCGCGGTCCTGGGAGCGACGTTGACGCCCACCTGGCAAGGGGGACCTGCCTCTTCTCAACCGGGTGATGATGGAAGGATGTTCAAAAGCAGGAGACTTTTATCCTCTGCGGACTATTCATCGGGCTGGGAGGTAAGGCACAACTGACCTTCAACGCCTTGCAAAGACCAAGCTGCCCTCGCCAACGGTTGCGTTGTGTTCAAATCCCGTCGAAATGAGGATGATGTAAAGATTAGCAGTAGTTGGGAGATTACCGGGAGGCGGTGGCTCAGCGGCTCAGATGCTGAGCTTGTCGATCGAAAGGTCGGCGGTTCAGCGGTTCGAATCCCTGGTGCCGCGTAACGGGGTGAGCTCTCGTTCCTTGTCCCAGCTTCTGCCAACCTAGCAGTTTCGAAAGCACGTAAAAAAAATGCAAGTAGAAAAAATAGGGACCACCTTTGGTGGGAAGGGAACAGCGTTCCGTGCGCCTTTGGCATTGAGTCATGCTGGCCACATGACCATGGAGACGTCTTCGGACAGCGCTGGCTCTTCAGCTTTGAAACGGGAGATGAGCACCACCCCCTAGAGTCGGGAACGACTAGCATGTATGTGCGAGGGGAACCTTTACCTAGATGGATGACTATAAAACGTATAAAAGAACTTACAGCATGTTCCATTGTCTTTATAACTGATTATAATGTTTGTGGAACTCAATAATTCAACATTAGGATTCACTGTCTGCAGCAAGCACCATTTTAATTCCACTTTACTCAAGAATGGAGACCCGTCTGCCCCTTGGCCACTTCCCCGTCAGCGGAAGTAGTAGCATTGATAAATGCATTTTGTGGCTCCCTCCCTGGTTATCCTATAATTGCTTTTCACAATTTCTCCGCCCAAGTTAATTGTTCTTTCTGAAATTAAAAGCGCACCCCTCCGGGTGGGAAGAATGCTAGACAAAAGATTAGTGGTTTGAATTGGAAGTGGCAGGTGGATTCCAAGGGAGGGACGGAGGATTATCCAAACTAACCCACGGACTAAATCACCTGGTGGTGGTGGTTTCCCGTTAAATCCCACGAGGGCCTGCTGGGACATTCCGTCCGCAGCATCCCATCACCCTCCGTGTCTTCTTCCACAGCCTTTCACCCAAAAGGAGATCTGCGGCTTTGTGATTGGATCCACTTCGTCGGTGCTCTACTTGTTTTCCCGGGTCCCCCAGATCTACACCAATGTAAGAGTTGCTCGAGGGGAAAGGGGGAAGGCCCACGGCGGGAGGGGCTCTTTTGGGGAGCAGATCAGTTGAAGAGGGCCCCAGACTCAAAGTTCCAACTTTTTCCCAAGGAAGCAGAAAATGTTTTCAAAGCCAAAACGTTCCCAAATTTACTACTGAATTGTTGGAGATGTGGGTACAAGCTAAGCACATACTACCACATGCGGTGGATGTGCCCCAAGATAAAAAAAAATTGGCAAAAAATTAAAAATTCAATATCTTCATAAACGACTTAGATGAGGGAATAGAAGGGGACTTACCAAATTTGCAGATGATACTAAGCGGGCAGGAATAGCCAACACCCTAGATCAGTGATGGCTAACCTTTTTGGCATCGTGTGCCAGGAGGGGGGCTCGGGGGGGTCGTGCGTCTGCGTGCCCACACCCATAATTCTATGTGCCCCACCCCCGTGCATGCGTGCGCGACACACACGCACACTCACTCCTGGCATGTGATGGCTTGGTAGGCCCGTTTTTCTCTCACCTGGCTCCAGAGCCTTTCTGTGAGTCTGGGGAGGGCGAAAACTGCCTTTCCCACCACCCCCGGAGGCCAGAAACGATCCATTTATCAACTTCCGGTTGGACAGGAAGTGACTTTTATGCTGTTCCGCTTCCAGACTCCTAGAAGGTGCACGCATGCTCACCAGAGCTGAGCTCGCATGCCCACTCATATGGGTACAGGTGCTACCTGTGCGACACCCCCCTACACACACACCCGGCACGTGATGGCAAAATGGTTAGCCATCCCTGACCTATAAGGTCCCTTCCAACTCTGTTAAGCTGTTATCTGACTTCCAGCCCTGAGTGTACCGTTGCCAAACCTAGCTAAAAGCAGACTTATCTGAGATCTGTTGGAAGAAAACTGGGAGGTTTTAGGGCTATTTATACGCCCTCATCTGATTTAAGACAAGGCGATCACGGCCATATGCTTGCTCCACTTCGAAGCTTGTTTGAAGCTAGCCGTGATCCCAGTGAACGGTGCCACCGAGTAAAACTGGCTTAAACGTTAATAATCACAATTAAAGAACACTGTGCAGAGCCTACCTCTTGGATGGACCACCTGAAGCTTTTAAATCCCTTTCTCTCTCTCTCTCCTGCAGTTCAAGAGGAAATGCACTACCGGAATCTCTTACTCTCTTTTCGCCCTGGTGATGCTGGGAAACACACTCTACGGTCTCAGCGTCTTAATGAAAAACCCGGATCCGGGGCAGTCGGAAGCCAATTACGTGATCCACCATTTGCCCTGGCTGGTCGGAAGCTTGGGGGTTCTGTCCCTCGACATTGTGGTATCCTTTTCTGGAAACTGGGGTCCGAGGGGTGAGTAGGTTTGCTTCTGCTTTTCAACGTGCAAAGTCTAGTGCGACAGAATCTCTCAGACAGGTAAGGAAAATAAGAGGCGTCATAAACTTTTTATTTGGACTTTCTGAACTGCAGTCGGCGGTAATGTCAGGATTGAAGTGGGGTGGGCAAAAATAAGTCCTGAACCAAGTGTGATCATCTTTTAACGACCCCCATCATCCCATGCGGGGTAGAGTCTAGGCAACTGAATGGAGCCAGCAGAGTGTTTTACTGGCCGGATGCCTTTCCTGTTGCCAGTACGGAGGTTGTTTTTCAGCAGATATATTTCTCATTGTGCCCAGAGAAGAGAAATATCTGTCTTTACCTAGGATCAAACTCACACCCTCCTGACAGTGAGGTGAGAGCTCCACCCCGAGCAAAGCACCTTCATTAAAATAACATTTCTGCTTCGCCAGCTGAGGGCCACGTAAGGCAGGTTTGCGCTTCCCGATACTTCCTTTTAATCTGTCTTTTTCATCTCACCCGTCCTGTCTTAGCCCTTCCGAGACTGCTTATAGGATAACAAAAAAGTATCTATTTTGAGGATTGGCTAACAGTGCTATAACTCAGAAATGACTGTATTTTTCGGCGCATAAGACACACTTTTCCCCCCACTAAAAAAGGGTGAAAATTTGGGTGCGTCTTATACACCGAATATAGCCCCGCCCACCCACCAGCCCCCCCCCTTTGGTCTCTGCCTTCCAGCAATTTACCTTCTTGCAGCAAACAGCCTGTTTCAGTTTCACCTTCAGCACAGCCCGATTAGCACAAGCAGCTGATTGTTGGATCAGCCTCCCGACCATCAGCTGTTTCAGGCTGCAGGGATTGCCATTGCCTATTGCCGCCTCTGCGCGCCCCATTTTCGGCCTTGGCATCCCATTTTTGGCCTCCGCGCGCCCCGTTTTCCGCCCATTCTGATCTCCACCACCTGGAACGGGCGGAAAATGGGGCACCCGGAGGCCGAAAATGGGGTGTGCGGAGGCTGCAAACGGGACGCGGAGGCTGAAAATTGGGTGTGCGTGTCATGTCCCACTCCTCCGCTGACGGCCGGGTCAGGGAAATCCGAATCAGGCGTGCCTCTGCAGCTCTGCCAAAGTCCTAGCAAAGTCCTCAAGGCAGGCAGGAGACCAGAAAGTGACTTCAGCAAGATATGTTCGACTTTGCCTGACTCAGAGAATGCCAGAAAGCAGATCCTTTATATAGGCCATGGGGTGTGGCTCCATGACTCAGCACTTATCCAGGCCTGCCCCTCCCTTCCTTCTGTTGCCGCCGCCTATCAAGTCTTCTGAAGCGAGGGTCACTCCAGTCTGCAGCTGTTGGTAATTGACCTTCCTCAGGCTCACATGCTGTGGGGGAGGGGGAGGAGTCTAGTTGCTCCGTTTGCCTGGGCATGGAGCCAGAGCTGGGGGCTGGAGGTACTTCTTCCTCCTCAGCCTGTCGGAGCATGGAGCCAGGGCTGGGGCCGGGAGGCATACTAGGACATTCCTCAGCGTTCGGAAGCAGATAAGAAGGCCCCGGCTGTGGTGAAAGCGGACGAGACACAACAGTGCGGAGGCGGCAATAAGTGTGTGCTGAAACTGAAATGGGCTGTTTGCTGCAAGGAGGCAAATTGCTGGGAGGCAGAGGCAGATTGTTTCTTTTTTCTTGTTTTCCTCCCCAAAAAAGGTAGGTCTGGAGTGTCTTATACTCAGAAAAATACGGTAGCTTGGCTGCCCTAATTCTGCCATGGCCTGCAATTGTCCGGAGGAGGAAGGCCATCAGCCCCGTCCGTTAAACAAGGCAGCAAACACAGGGGAAAAAAGAGGATCTTGATGCTTTATTAGTCTTTCGCAGCCGATGGTGGGTGCTGGGTCCAGTCCCCAGAAGCAGGAAACCTTAATTCTTTCACCTTCAGATTTCGTGCCAATTCCTGGCTTATCGTCGGAGGAAGCTGCCCGTCCTGGAAGAAAGAGATGCTCTTTTGGGCAGAGATGACGACTCTGTGGAAAGCTGAATGGATCTGCCAAGATTCGGGTCTTTTGGCTGCGTTGGGATTCCAACAGTTGTTTTTTTTGGGGGGGGGGGATTTCGTCCTGAAAACTCTATAGATAAAAAGCACCTGACCTTTTCTCTCTAGGAAAAAAAAAAAAGTTCGCCTCTGGAAAAGACGCGGCCGCCTTTACGAAATCCTTTGCTACCTCCTTTGGGGGGTGGGGGAAGAAAAAAATAATAATGGAAGAAATGAACATTGAAACATTGAAAGACTTGTGTTCTGCAAAGACAGCGAACTTTTTATCGATGGAATTTCCCCCCCATCCCCCCGCCCCAAAAGGGAAAACTGTAACTTATGAAATGGAAGTGTTGAAAAACAAAAACCCAACCAAACCCCAAAAACGAATTCGGGACCCAGCAGCTGGCTGCCTGGACCCTCGTTGAGGCTCAAGAGTAAAGAGAAGAGTAAAAGGGGGGGGAGGGGGTCTTTTTTTTTTCTTCACACAAGGGGCATTGAGAAATAAATAAAAAAATATTCCCACCACCCTGGCAGGAGTGGAGATGGTTTTTGGCTTAACCCTGGATACCTTGTCGCCTCGCCCTGGAAGCGACGGTGGGTGGGCTTCAAAAATTTTACCAAGGGGGGTTCTCTGCCCGGTTGCTGAGTGGGCGGGGCCATGGTGGGCGTGGGCTAGTCGGCCTCCTGCACCATGGCAGGGGGGGGGGTCGTTTTTGTCCTCCCCAAGCTCTGGAGGAAACGGGCCCGTTTCAGGCCTTCCCGAACTTCCGGTAGGTCCGTTTTTCGCCCTCCCCGAGCCTTCGCGCGCGCCCTGTGCTTACCTGCATCCAAAACAGGCTACGTGGGGACTCTTGGGAAGGGAGGGGAGGGGCGGGAGGGAGGGACCAGCCAGGAGTGGGATTGGGGGGGGGGGAGTTCTCCGAACTGCACAGAATCGTAGCTAGAGGTTCTCCCGAACCCCCAGCAGCCCACCCCTGCCTTGAAGTAACGGTGGGTGGGCTTTAGAGCTGCCGTCCCTTTTTTTGGCAAAGGAAGGTCAGTTAAGAGGCAGCTAAGAGGGAAGGAATCCTTTCTGCTGTATAGATAACTAGGAACCTTGGCAGATGTTGAGGCCTGTCGGCCGCTGGTCGCACCAGCAGCCAAATCAGAGACGGCAGCGGCGGGGCAGTCAGGGTCAGCATCAATGCAACCTGAGAGCTCCGCAGGGTAAGAGGGAATGGAGCTGGCAGAGAGAGAGAGAGAGACAGAGGTGGAGCCTGGGCCGTCCATCAGCCCTCAGATGGAGAGTCAACAGCCCCCAGGTCTGGAGGTGGCTGATGAGGAAGAGGAGGAGGAACAGCTGGGTCCAGTGCTGTTCTGCGTCATCAGATGCGCAGAAGGCAGAGGAGAGGAGAGCACTGGAAATCTATGGGCCAGTCCTTGGGACAGAAGAGCCACCGCTGCTAGCGAAACCCCACCCCACCCGAAGCTGCGACCTGCCAATCGGGACCCCCTGCCAATCAAAAGGCCGGACCCTTGAAAGTTGGGGAAAAGGACCAGAGAAGGAATCAAAAAGAGGCCCAGCGCCCAAGGACTTTCTTACGTTTTTTTAAAGATTTTATTTTTTCCCCCCCGTTTTTAAGTAATGGAGGCTCAAGTAAAAGAGATGTAGATTCCAATTCGAAGCATTACATATTTTAAAAAAAAATAATAATAATAACCAGTCTTTCGCATTCCCATAGAAATCAAGAACAAGTCAAAAGCGTCACACTGCAGGCTCTCGGATGGAAAGCAGGACTGGGGAAGGAGGGGGGGAATTTTGACTCTTTGCCAGCTTTTCGCAGATCTCTTAAGGGGAAGGGAGGGCAGATGCCTGCCCCCCCCACCCCATCCCACACACCCCCTTCCTCCTTTCTCAACTTTTCTCCCAAACATACACCAAACACATTTTCCACGATGGGTTTTTCTTTTTTTCTTCCTTCTTTCACAAACCATGGTTATTTAATAAAGGGGTTTTTTTCTTTTGTTTTTTTTTTGTTTCTTGTACATTTTTTACACCAATATAACAAAATATGGAGAGCGGTGGGAAAGCTGGGGAGGGTCGCACCAAGAATCCAAGAATTAAAAAAAAAACCATGATCGGTGGAAATAATGCGGATAAACGCAAGGCCCAAGAAGATGGGAGAGGGTCGAAAAAGGGAAAGGACACAAATCTCAAGAGGTTTCTCAACAGAAAATACGTTTTGCAAGGCTGTGGCAATAAGACAGTGGAAATTAAGCTGCTAGAGAGAGCTCCCCCCCCACCAAAAAAAGGTTTATACAGGTTTTGTTTGGGGTGGTGATAGGTGGGGGGAAAACCGGAGGCTTTTATTTTTATTTTATGAGTGGAAGAATATTGTATGCAGGAAAAGGAAAATAAGAGGGAGGAGGCCGAGGGGAGGAGGATGCCAGGGAGAGAAGGGGGGGGGGGTAAGAACATTCCTAAGAAATTTGAGGGCTGGGAGGGGTCGCTAATGAGTGCATGGCGTGTCTTGTTAGCATCCTCAAAAGGGAGACGCTGGTTTTCTAACTTTGCTGTTTTCTCAATGCCTCCACCAGGTCGATCTTCAGAGCTTCCTGCTTGATTTGTCCGCGAACGCCTGCACGGACCTGGAAGAGAAAAAGGAAAGGACACAAATCTCAAGAGGTTTCTCAACAGAAAATACGTTTTGCAAGGCTGTGGCAATAAGACAGTGGAAATTAAGCTGCTAGAGAGAGCTCCCCCCCCACCAAAAAAAGGTTTATACAGGTTTTGTTTGGGGTGGTGATAGGTGGGGGGAAAACCGGAGGCTTTTATTTTTATTTTATGAGTGGAAGAATATTGTATGCAGGAAAAGGAAAATAAGAGGGAGGAGGCCGAGGGGAGGAGGATGCCAGGGAGAGAAGGGGGGGGGGGGAAGAAGATTCCTAAGAAATTTGAGGGCTGGGAGGGGTCGCTAATGAGTGCATGGCGTGTCTTGTTAGCATCCTCAAAAGGGAGACGCTGGTTTTCTAACTTTGCTGTTTTCTCTTCAATGCCTCCACCAGGTCGATCTTCAGAGCTTCCTGCTTCGATTTGTCCGCGAACGTCTGCACGGACCTGGAAGAGAAAAAAGGGGGAAGGGGGTTAGGAGGAGAAAAGAGGGGGGGGGGGTTGGGGGGCCTGAGGGCAGCGGCGGCTTCCAGCGAATCCCCCCTCCCCCTCAAAACAGCATCTCCAACATGTCAGGTAGCGCTTCCCCCGCAATTCGTAAAACCGGATCCCCGGTAGCTGACCTCCAGCGCGTCGTTAGTAGCAATTGGAAGAGGAGGAGGGGTGTGTGGAAGGTCCATTGTAACTCTGAGTGGTTGTTAAACGAGGACTATCTCTACACGGCAGGCTGGTCGAGGGTGAGGGGTGTGTGTGTGTGTGTGTTTGTTGTTGTTCCTGTTCTGAGCTAGGCTTCCCCAGCAGCACGAAGCCGAGTCCTCGTCCCGATAAACCCCTTTTAATTAATTTACAGTGAATTCCTCTCCAGCAAAGTCTTTCCTCTCCCGCAGTCTTTCAAGATAGTTCACAATTACCGACCTTTATCAGGCTTGGAGAGCGGCCAGGCCGATATCTTTCATTGGCAAGAATGCAGGAATGAACTAATTGTCTCCTGCAAACTCCACTCCCCTTTCGCTTCTCGTTTATTCCCTCTGGGAAGGGCCATTCATCGTCCACCTGTGGCTTTACTCCTGAGTCGACCCTTGTTCTTCAGCTGTTCCCTTCGTCTGGCAACTCTGCACATGCGCGCCCTGGAAACAGGCTCCAGCTGTTCGTCTGCCTCACTGATATCTGACTCCGAAGGCAGCTGATAACTGTCAGACGGCCCTGGCCCCCTCTCTGCCTCGGACGTAGAGCCTTCATCAGAGCCTTCCCCAAACGCCAAGACTGGCCCATGTTCCTCCCTAACCTCCTCGCTGTCCAAATCTGCTCCCAGCTCTGCTGGCAGGCCACAACAGTTCCAGGGTTGAAATCACTCGCAAAACCACAGCCGCACAGACGACCCCGGGCTGTCACATTCTCAAGCACAAGGAACTCCACACAGCAAGGCAAGGAGAGCAAACTTAAGGTTATCAAGGCAGCTTCCTCCATCCCCTTCCTTAAAAAATAACAACAACAACAACAACAGGACTTGGCGAGAATTAGGAGTTAGTTGGTGTGAAGGCCGAATTCTCTCACACGGATATGCTCTCAGTCCAGGTAAGTGGTGTTTTAGTCCGAAGGTGCCTTGTAAGCCAGTTTCAACATTGGGAGGGGGTGGGGAAGGGTGGGGGGGAAGAGGACGGGATGGGGGTGGGTGTACCTTCGCTGGTTTAGTTATCTGGCTGAATGTACATCTGCCGCTGGGTCAGAACCTGGGAGAGCTCCCTCTGCAACTGCTTATATTTTTGGTTGTCGGGAATAGCGTCAATTGATCTGGGCGGAGACGGAAGAGTGAAGCCGAGGAAGGAGAGAAAAGGATCAGACAAGTTGGCAGAGAGAAAAAAGAACGAGGAAGAAAGGCAGAGAGGACCGGGGGGGTCGAGAGCAGAAGGTTGGGGGGGGGGGAAGGAGGCAGGAGGGAGAAGTTTGGGGTCTCCCAATACCGAAATCCACAGATTTGCAGACGAGAGAGAGAGAGAGAGAGAGAGAGAGAGAGAGAGAGAGAGAGAGGACCCGGAGCCTTTTCTTCCAATGCTTAAAATCGGTTCCCGGCAAACCGGCAAAGCCATCCATTGGCTCCAGCAGGTTTAACTGGAGGAAGCGGGCGCCAAAGGCACGGCAGGGCACCTCTGCTGTAGGCGATGGGGGTGGGTGGGTCAAGTTTTGAAAAAAGGACAGAGAAGATTTCGGCTGACTCTTGAGGAAGCCTTTCCAACACCCCCCCCCCCAAAAATAGGCCCTTTCTGGCAGATCGATAAAGATGATCGATCCTTATCGAACTGATTGGAGAAAGGCAGAAAGGCGGAACAGAAGGCAGGCGGTCAGCTAATCCGCCAGGGCTGTGATTCTGGGGCAGGAGGCGACAAATTTAACAGAATAGCAGAGTTGGAAGGGCCCTGCATGTCTTTTAAGTCCAGCCCCCACCCCTCAACTCAAGCAAGGAGACCCTAGACCAGGGGGCTTCAAACTCCATTTCATTCAGGGCCGCATCAGAGTTGTGTTCGACCTCGGGAGGCCGGAGTGGCCTTGGCCAGCATGATGTCACTTGTGCTGGGGGCCCGAGCGCTCTGCCAGCGAAAACGGGATTTCGAGCTCTGTTTTCAGCTGTGAGGAGCCTCCTGCAACCCTCTGCCAGCAAAAATTGGAACTCGGGGAGGGAGGGGGGTGCTGACCAGAGGCACTGCAAGCCGGTCCTTCGCTATTTCCAGGGCAGCCCCACGGGCCAGATCTAAGGACCCCCTCGGGCTGAATCCAGCCCCCAGACCTTGTGTTTGACGCCCACCCTGCCGTAGACCATTTCCGACAAATATATACATATATATAAATACGACCGCAGCACTGCAGCGCATCCGTCGTTACCTCAGCCCGTTGACAATGTCCTTCGTCTTTCCAAAATAAATCTCATTCAGCGTACTTCTGATCTTATTCTCCATGTCCTAGAAGGGGAGAGAGAGAGAGAGAGAGAACTCACGGTCATCCCAAGGCCCTGTGGTTTTAGGGAGAGGCAGGAGCAGGGGTGGGGCTGCTGGGGGTTTGGGAGAACCTCTAGCTAAGATTCTGTGCAGTTCAGAGAACTCCCAAATCCCACTCCTGGCTGGCCCTGCCCACCCTGCCCCTCCCAGGAGTCCCCACACAGCCCGTTTTGGATGCAGGTAAGTGCAGGGCGGACGCGAAGGCTTGGGGAGGGCGAAAAACAGGCCTACTGAAAGATTGGGACTCCAGAGCCTAGGGAGGCCGTTTTTGCCCTTCCGGAGACTCAAGGAAAGCCTCCGGAGCCCAAAGAGGGCAAAAACTCCTCCCCGCCATGATGCAGTAGGCCACACCAACCCAGCAACCAGGCAGAGAACCCCTTGCTAAAATTTTTGAAGCCCACCCCTGGGCAGGAGGAAGGGAGAAACATTAGACTAGCCCAGGAGTAATCAACCTTTTTATACCTACCGCCCACTTTTGTATCTCTGTTAGTAGTAAAATCTTCTAACCGCCCACCAGTTCCACAGTAATGCAACGTGTATCATCATCTGCGCATGCCTCTCGCGCATCGTGGATTGGGGTTGGGGCGGGGGGGCGAGTGCCGGCTACCAGCTCTGCTTATCTATTACAGCTGGGTGGTGTGGGGGGAGATGCGCGAGCTATTCTGGGACGAGGCTCTTTTGCTTGCGGTCGCACTATAGCGCCATTTGGTTTCACTTACGTAACGTGAACTAAACTTATGCGCGGGCGATACAAATCATATATTTTCAGAAATTTAAATTGTCACGGGGAATTTTATGAAAACCTAATGAAAATGTTTTTAAATAATGCTATGAAATTTTTTTAAAAAGTCAATTAATTAGAAAAAAAGGAAAGTGCTTCCGTATCGGACAAAACCCCTACCGCCCACCATGAAAACTGGAACGCCCACTAGTGGGCGGTAAGGACCAGGTTGACTACCACTGGACTAGCCCATGGAGAAGCTGCCCACACCTTTAGACCCCCAAAGAGACCGTGCTGGCCTTCCGGTTTCCTACAAGGCCCATGGAAAGTATGTGCTCAACTGGACCCTCCATTGAAGACAACTCCCAACTGGAGCCTCAACGCCAAAGGCTCTTCCATGTGGCCTATTCTTATATCCTTCCCAGTTTTTAATGTGAATTTTTTAATCTAATTCCTATTCTCCCATCCTCCCTTTTGAGCTTGTAATCTTCCAGGCCAGCCAGATTCCTCTGGGCATTTCTTAAAGAGAAAGCCCGCTCTGCTTGTAATCCAAATTGTAGCATTTTCGGTATGGAATAATGGTGAATAAAAATAGGGAATCCCGCAGGTCTGTCATCTGCACCTCTAGAACTGTCTGGTTTGGTTCTGCAACCCAACAAGAAAAACACAGACTTCAGAGGATAATTAGAACTGCAGAAAAAACAATTGCTACCAACCTGCCTTCCATTGAGGACCTGTATACTGCACGAATCAAGAAGAGGGCCGTGAAAATATTTACAGATCCCTCACATCCTGGACATAAACTGTTTCAACTCCTACCCTCAAAAAGACGCTATAGAGCACTGCACACCAGAACAACTAGACACAAGAACAGTTTTTTCCCGAAGGCCATCACTCTGCTAAACAAATAATTCCCTCAACACTGTCAAATGATTTACTAAATCTGCACTACTATTAATCTTCTCATCGTTCCCATCACCCATCTCTTCCCACTTAGGACTGTATGACTGTAAACTTGTTGCTAGCATCCTTAAGATTTATATTGCTATTGTTTCCTGATTGTTTATTTGTACCCTATGACTATCATTAAGTGTTGTACCTTATGATTCTTGACGAAGGTATCTTTTCTTTTTATGTGCACTGAGAGCGTATGCACTAGAGACATATTCCTTGTGTGTCCAATCACACTTGGCCAATAAAGAATTCTAATCTAATCTAATTTCCAAATTAAGGGTCAGGTGGGATCTCGGCCACCAGGGGGCAGCAGGCAGCCGCAAAAACAAAGGGTACCTTTCTTCCCAGTTCAATCTGCCCAGTTCCAGCCTGGTTGCCCTGGTGTACATTTCGAGGGCAACTGCCCAAAATTTCTTATCATCCAGGCATCAACCAATGGGGGAACGGACCGTGGGCAGCCTCTCCACCTCCCCCAGCAGGAGCAAGGGCCAAGACTGGCAGTTTGCTTTTCAACTGGTTTCAAAAGCGTCACGTTTTAGGAACTTGTAATCCCCAAAATAGGGGATGCAGTGGCTCAGGGGCTAAGAGGCCGAGCTTGTTGATCGAAAGGTCGGCCATTCAGCGGTTCGAATCCCTAGCGCTGCGTAACAGGGTGAGCTCCCGTGACTTGTCCCAGCTTCTGTCAACCTAGCAGTTTCAAAAGCACGTAAAAATGCAAGTAGAAAAATAGGGACCACCTTTGGTGGGAAGGGAACAGCGTTCCGTGCGCCTTTGGCGTTGATTCATGCCGGCCACATGACCACGGAGACGTCTTCGGACAGCGCTGGCTCTTCGGCTTTGAAACGGAGATGAGCACCGTCCCCTAGAGTCGGGAACGGCTAGCACGTATGTGCAATGGGAACCTTTATTTTACCCCGAAACTGCATCTTTCGCATCTGGGGTACATGGCAAGTCTCGGGCGAGCAATTGAGATACATAAAAGGAGGAGTTTTAAGCCTAGAGTATGAAAAAGCTGCTTTTTTTCCCTGTCTCCTATATATTTGATGCACGGAGCTTCTCCGATGTTTAGTGGCAAACCTCCACAGTTCCTTCTCTATGCGTTTGGATAAAGTGGCAGGGAGAGGGAGGTCAAACCAAGAGCACTACAATCTCTGTGACCCTCTCTCCCCTGCCCCCCTCCCCCAGAGGTGGGCACCTCCTTAGTCAGCCCCTCCCTTTGCAATGAATTCTGCAAAAGCAGGACTGAAGTTATTATTGTTGTTCTGTCCCCCCTCGCCTCCGTCCGAGCGATGACTTAATTAGCCGGCACTATCAGCTCTGGCAGCAAACTAGTGAGTGTCTGCCAAGTGTCTCTGTTATCTCTCTTGATGCCGATGAGTCAACCAGGAACAAACAGTACTTCAGCTCTAGTTAAGCGGTTGATTTGCTTGCCACAAAGAGGCATAGCAGCCCTTGCTGCTTTTATATCCTGTGGGGTGTGGCTCCATGACTCAGCACTTCCTAGGCCTGCCCCACCCCTGCTTCTGTTGTTCCCGCCTCTCCTGCCTACGAAACCTAGGGTCCAGCCAGGCCTGGTTGCCATCAGCCGGGTCTGGAGGCGTGGCCTGGGGGGGGGAAAGAGTCAGGAGATGGAGGCCTCGTTATCTCCTCCACCTGGCCTGCTTCTGGCTCCTGGAGCTGAGCCAGGGAAGCCGGTGCTCCCAAGGTAAGTCCTGATGGCCCTTCCCCCTCACTTTCCAAGTCACTTTCTGGCACGGGGCCCGGCTCGGGGAGTGCAGACACAACAATTGTTTAGATGAATTGGGGTGTGAACCCATGACGCCAACTGGGCTCTTCGGCTACTAGTTGCCCACGAGCAAAAACACGAAAGTTCAAAGGTTAGGAGCCAAGAGGGGCCTTCGTCCCATTTCCTGAGCCCATGGTCTGGGGGGAGGTGTGGTGGTGGTGGTGGTTTAGAAAGGACCCCTTCCGAGGTCACGAGGGCCTTACCTCAACCAGACGGCCAATATTGGCTATATGCGGAGAGGAGTCGCTCACCGTCTCGTCTTTTTCCATCTGGGAAGAAAAGAAGGAAAAAGCTGAGGAGGAGGAGGAGAAGAAGAGGAGGAAGAGGGCTGCAGAACCTCACCTGCCTAGGGGTCAGCAGAAACAAGGCTGGGCCCCCATCAGGTCAGTCATCCCAACCCACACATGGGACAAGTTTGAGGTGCCCAGCGGCCTTCTGAGCCGAAGGGTGTGTGTGGCTAGTGGGTGAAAGCAGACCACGATGGAGAGCAGGTGTCCCCCTCCCCCTTTCCACAAAGGTCACGCAAGGAATGTTCCTGAGACACGGGGGTCCTTGGAAGGGGGGTGGGGATGGGAGCTGAGAGCCTGCGTCTCCCTCCCCTCACCCACTCCCAAGCAGACGGAAAGCATCATCGCACGGACAGAGCCTGACAGGGCATGTAATTTCATCAGCGCGCCTTCCAGGCAAGCAATAGCCTGCCGGTGGCTGGGTGCCAGCTTCAATTAGCTGCCCCAGTCGTATTCTTTTTTTTTTTAAACACACAAAAGGGGAGAGAGGGAAGGAGATTAAGGCCTTTGTTTTACTGGGTGTGGGTGGTGGAAGGGGGAGGGTTGAGGGGGTGAGACAGGAAAAGAGCTTGCGGGGGGCCCTCTGGGACAGCTTCTCCCCCGTCTGGTCCTTGGGCATTTTCTGCACCTTCTACGGAGCTGCTAAAATAGCTCTCCATATCTCAGGGCCAGATGTTCACAAGAGCTGGGCGCCCTCCTACCTCAACGCATCCCCAAAAACAGGAGCGCAGGTGTCCCCAAGACTACGGTGATGATGGTGGTGGTGGTGGTGGAGAAACTTATGGGGAAGGGCATGCGGGTGCCGTTTCTTACCTCCCTCCCTCCCCATCTGGAAGCACCAGTCCCAGAAGGGGTTGGAGAAGGAGGGGGAGAGAAAGACCTGCTGCAGATTAAAGACGGAGGGGGGACATTGTTAAAATGCTGTTGAGAGGCGCTGACAAGGGTGGGGGGGAGGGAGAAGATGGGGGAAGATTACAGAAGTGCAACAGCTGTTTGGTGCAAGGCAGGAAGGAAGGAAGGAAGGTTGGTTTTCCATTTTGTTTCATTTTAATCTCCCAATCCCAGGGGAATTTGAAGCACCCAAACTTGGCAGCGTCCTTGAGCCGCGTCCACTTTGGGGACGGGGTCACCACCTTCGCAGGCTGGTTGAGGAGGTCCAGTATGGAGGGGGAGGGGCAGGCAGGGTGGGGTGGGGTGGAAACTACTTGGCTCCATGCAGAGGCTGGACAGAAACTATGCCCACCCCCCCGGGTACCTGTCTGGTAAGGCTGCCTCCCAGGTTCATGGTGCCCGAGCCGGTCTTATTCGTCTGCAGCCACAGCATCACCGTAGAGGTCAGCTTGTAGTGGGCAGTACGGCCGCTGGACTTCTCCTGGGGGGGGAAGAAAAATGCTCGGGAGTGCGCACACATACCTGCTCCTCCCTCGGAACGTCTCCAGGGAGGCAGTTTTCTCTGCCGGGCCCACCAAAGAACCCCTGGATCACCGAGGCAAGAGACGTGCCCAGCAACAGCCCTCTGCCCCCTCTCATTGGGGAGCAAATGGACACTACGGGGGGGGGTCCCTTCTATTTCTGCAGCCTCCCTTCCAGAAAGGGAGGTTTTCACAACACTTAATGTGGGGCCTTTCCCCATATTGAGAGGGAAGGGGGAGGTGGTGCTGGGGTTTTTTTTTTTTTTTGGGGGGGGGGGGGGGACACGGAATGAAGTCCACCAGGCTACCATAATATCCAATGATTTGGCTGAGCGCCTGTTGCTTGTGAGTCTGCCTGGAATCTAACAAAGTTTGCCTCTTTTCTCCTACTCAGTGCAGGGATCGTCTCTCTTTCCCCCCACCCCAGAGAGAGAGGAAGAGAGGGAGGGAGAGAAGGGAGGGGGAAAGAGAGGGAGGGAGAGAAGGAGAGGGAGGGAGGGAGGAAGAGGGAGAGAAGAAGAGAGGGAGAGGAGGAGGAAGGGGGAGGGAGAGGAGAAAGAGAAAGAGGGAGAGAAGAAGGGAGGGAAAGGGAGGGAGGGAGAGAAGGGACAAAAGGGAGAGAGGGAGCAGGGAAGGAAAGAGAGAAGGAGAGGAGGGAGGGGGAGGGAGAGAAAGTAAGAGAGGGAGGGAGGGGGAGGGAGTGGAGAGAGAAAGAGAGAGAGGGAGAAAAGAAGGGAGAGAAGAAGGGAGGGGCAGAGAGGGAGGCAAAGAAGGGAGGGGCAGAGAGGAAGAGAAGGGATGAAGGTGAGAGTGGGTGGGGGAGAGAGAGGGAGGGAGGAGGAGAGGAGGAGGAGGAGGGAGAGAGAGAGAGGAGAGAGAAGGGAGGGGTGGGAGGAGAGAAGGACAAAAGGGATAGAGGGTGGGAGTAGAAGGGAGGGGAGGGAGAGAGGAGGAGAGAAAGTAAGAGAGGAGGGGAGGGGAGGGAGGAGGGAGAGAAAGTAAAGAGGAGGGGAGGGAGGAGAAAGAAGGAGGAGAGGGAGGGAGGGAGAGAAGGGATGAAGGTGAGAGTGGGTGGGGGAGAGAGAGGGAGGGTAGGAGAGGAAGGAAGTGGGGAGGGAGGGGAAAGAAGGAGAGGAGGGAGGGAGAGGGAGAGGGGGAGACCGGGCTCTACCTGGACTTCTACCACGTGGATGGAGTCCCAGCAGCCTTTGATCTTCTTGGATCCGTCACCCGCTTTCTTGATTAGAATCACCCCGGCAAAGCCATGATCCAGATCCCAGAGGTACACCGAGGAAACGCCACCTTCAAAATACCTGCAAAAGGCAGAGATTGACACCATCACTCCCACCTCCTGGGGGGGGGGGGTCGAGAGAGAAACGGACAGCGGGAAGATCGGGCAGCCCAAAAAGAGCCATACTGGGCAACACGTTTTGGTCTCTCCCAAACAAACCTCTCCGTTCCCCCTTACTTGCAAACAAGTTTCTAGCCCCTCCTGGCTCTTCTCGTCCTCTGCACCAGGGGGGGGGGGCCAAGATATACCACCTCCTCCCTTTAAGGAAGGCCTGCCTCCCAATTTTAATTCGACCTGCTGAGAAGAGAAATTCGCCCAAGCCGAACAAGAAAGGGCCGAATGTCTCCGCAAGAGAAGAAAACTGGCAATTTTCTCTGCTCCAACACAGGGCAGCCGCTACAACCTGGGCAAAACCCCGCCGAGGCCGATGGAAGAGCCGCTGAATGTTTCAAAGCAGCAGCCCAGGAAACCGTAAAAACCCGTTTTTATGGGTGCACTTCAGCGTCAGAAAAAAAATAAGAGCACGGCCGAGACGGGTTTCTCTTCCTCGCCGGCATCTCCGAATGGAGACGGTCTAATTAAGATTTTTTAAATGGGTGGGTGGGGGGGGCAGTTCCACCAATTCTCATTTAGGAGCCTTGGTGGCGCAAGTGGTTAGAGTAACAGTACTACAGCTGGGTACTTCTGCTGACTGCTGGCTGCCTTCAATTTGGCAGTTCGAATCTCACCAGGCTCAAGGTTGACTCAGCCTTCCATCCTTCCAAGGTCGGTAAAATGAGGACCCAGATTGTTGGGGGGCCCAGAGGCTGACTCTGTCAACCGCTTAGAGGGCTGTGAAGCACTGTGAAGTGGTATATAAGTCTAAGGGGTATTGCTATTTTCCTCCTCCTTCCTTCCTTCCCTCCCTTCCCTTTCCTTTCCCAATGATCAGAATACAGTATTGCAGGCTAAGTCTGCTCCACTGCCAGCAGTTCGATCCTGACCAGCTCAAGGTTGACTCAGCCTTCCGTCCTTCCGAGGTGGGTAAAATGAGGACCCAAATTGTTGGGGGGCAAGAGGCTGACTCTGTAAACTGCTTAGAAGGGGCCATAAAGCGGTCTAAGACTAAGACTTAAGTGCCCTTCCTTCCTTCCTTCCTTCCTTCCTTTCCTTCCTTCCTCCTTCCCTTCCCTTGCCTTTCCCAATGATTAGAACACAGTATTGCAGGCTAAGTCTGCCCCACTGCCAGCAGTTCGATCCTGGTCAGCCAGATTGTTGAGGGCAAGAGGTTCACATTTGTAAACCGCTTAGAAAGGGCTGTGAAGCCCTGTGAAGCGGTCTATAAGTCTATAAGGGCCTCTGGTGGCGCAACAGGCTAATGCAGCCTATTATTAACAGCAACTGCTTGCAATATTGCAGGTTCAAGTCCCACCAGGCCCAAGGTTGACTCAGCCTTCCATCCTTTATAAGGTAGGTAAAATGAGGACCCAGATTGTTAGGGGGCAATAAGTTGACTTTGTATATAGTATACAAATGGATGAAGACTATTGCTTAACACAATGTAAGCCGCCCTGAGTCTTCGGAGAAGGGCGGGATATAAATGCAAAAAAAAAAAAAAAAAAGTCCAAGGGCTGTTATTGCTATTGCTCTACTCAAGAGCCGGTTCAAATCTGGGAGCTGCAACTGAGCCAGCCCCACGCCTGCTTTGAGGGACGGTCAGTCTAACTCTTAACCCCTGATATCTTGATTTTTCTGGGACTGGAAAAGGGCTTCTCTGAGCACATCGGACCTCCAGCCTGAACACGGCTGATCAGACCTTGGACACCCCCCACCACTTGAAGAGGGAGCGGGGCATTGCCTTCTGCACTCCAAAGCAATTTGAGTTGTCCGTTCCTAATTCAGGGGGAAAAACAACCACCACCCACACAAACATCTGACTGCTAATACAGCCAGTCTCGAATCTTTAAGTTTGTTGTTTACTAAATTATAGAAAGCGCGATTGGATTTTGTGCGCAGAAGGGTCTTCTTCTTGTTTGATGTGGTAATTGGTGCATTCGGTCTTTATTTGGTGGCATATGTTTTTGTAGTGGTTTTTAAAGTCAGTCGAGGCCACCATTTCTGCTGTTAAGCGAGACATTTGTTACATGAGCTTTGCCCCCCCCCGTTTTACAACCTCCCTTCGCTTCAAATCGCTGCGGTCGGCAAATCAGTCACACGGTCGTTAAGTGAATCGGGCTCCCCCCCCCCCGTGGACTTTTGCTTGCTGGGAGGTCGCAAGAGGGAAGGCAGCACTGCAGCTGTCGCAAATGCATGTAACCATCGGCATGTAAATCGCGGGACCCCAGGCGACGCTTCAACGGTCATAAATGCAAAACGACGACCTCAAGTCCCTTGTAAATTTGAACCGTCAACCAAGTGAACTGTTGTATGTCGAGGACTGCCGGTACTTCTTCCCTCCAATTATAATTTCGTCAGCCGGCCAAGAGATGAATCCTTAATCAGAGGGAAAAGGGGAGGGGGTGGGGGAAGTATCACGCGAGCTCTACATCATCATCCGTCGTCGTCCCCGTTCCCCAACTTCTGCCCCCTTAACCCCGAATGATCAGAAACGAGCCGAGTGGGGAGGGATTCTGATTTTTACACACTTCCCGAGGTGTTTTATTTTTTTTTGACATAAAGCCTTTTTGTGGGTCTATTTTACGGATGTGCTAAAAGGTTGTGCAAGACCACAGAGAGCGAGTCACCCCAAGGGGGGGGGGAGAACTGCGCCAGAACAAGCAAGCGCACACATGGAAACACTCGGCCGGCTTTTGGTACCCCCGAGCGACTCCAATCTAGGATTAATATTATTTTAAAGGCGTACATGCTGTTTCCACCTGGCCTGTGGCTGACGCCGGCCCTGGCCTCACACACCTGGGGGGTGGAGGGGGGTACGCAGTCGGCCAGGAAAAACAGCCCCGCTGCCATCCCGCGGTTCCTAGCCACACGCAGTGCAAGTGATGGGGCTTTCCCCCCCACACACACACACTCCCGCCAAAGGAGCTTGGCTCTGCGCAAGGTGTGTTTTGGGGAGGGGAGGGGAGAGAGAGAGAGAGAACTGGGCAAAGGGGAGGTCTGCTGAGGGGGAGGAACCGACCCAGCCCAAGCACAAGAGGCTTTTGATGGCGAAGGGGGCGAGAGACCCTTTCTTTCCTTCACCGTCTTCCCTGCGGCAGCTTAAAGCCAACCTCCCCGCACTCCCCCCCACCAAACGGTGCCCAGCCGGGCCCTTGACAAATGCTTCCCAGCCTGACTACAGGTGCAAGCCGCCTCTAGGCAAAACATACCAATCCGGTGAGATCTGTGCACGCCGTTCCGTGCCAGGTAAAGCTTCCAGACTGCACATCTGGCCAGCAGCTGGGGCGGACACCGACCCCAGGAGAACAAAGGGCGGATTCAGATGCCACAAGGTGGGGGGTGGGGGGGTGCTTTGCCCTCCCCCATGGAATTTACCCGACCGGCGGCAGCCAAGCGGTTCCAAGGCAGGAAACTGGGCAAGGGGCTCTGAAGGGGTCTCCTTGCAGCTGGGGGACTGGTCGGGTCAAGGCTTGGGGGGCTGCGGGCAGAACATGGGGATCAAGGGAGAATGACCTCAGTGGGAGGAAGAGGAGGTAAAGGAAGAGGAGGAGGAGGTGGTGAAGGAGAAGGAGGAGGTGAAGGAGGAGAGGAGGAGGAAAAGGAAGAGGAGGTAAAGGAAGAGGAGGAGGAGGTGGTGAAGGAGAAGGAGGAGGTGAAGGAGGAGAGGAGGAGGAAAAGGAAGAGGAGAGAAGGGCCGGTGAATGGCGCAGGCTGGTAAAGCCTGTTATTAAGAACACAAAGCCTGCAATTACTGCAGGTTCGAGCCCGGCCCAAGGTTGACTCAGCCTTCCATCCTTTATAAGGTAGGTAAAATGAGGACCCAGATTGTTGGGGGGGCAATAAGTTGACTTTGTAAAAAATATACAAATAGAATGAGACTATTGCCTTATACACTGTAAGCCGCCCTGAGTCTTCGGAGAAGGGCGGGGTATAAATGTAAACAAAAAAAAAAAAAAAAGGAGGAGGTAGAGGAGGAGGTGGTGAAGAAAAAGGTGAAGGAGGAGGAGAAGTTGAAGGAGGAAGAGAAGCAGGTGGAGGAGGAGGTGAAGGAGGAGGAGAAGGAGGTGGTGGAGGAGGAAGAGGAACAAGTGAAGGAGGAGGTGGTAAAGGAGGAAGAAGAGGAGGTGGAGGAGGAGGTGGAGGACAATGACCCCAGCCACTCCCTCTATGATCACCTGTAGCACAGGTATCCAACCTTGCTGACATTTTAGACTTGTGGACCAGAATTCCCCAACAAATGTTTCTGTCACTCAAGGGTCAATCAAAAGTATGTCCTAATCAATTGGACATGAAGGGAGCCATTACAAGAAGGTTGGCCTACACCAACATCTGCAGAACTAGTTCGACCGGTACAGGCACTCCCTCAACGTAAGCAGTTATCCATGGGGATATTTTGAGCAAATAAAGAGAACCCACAGTAGATTTCCCGCAAATTTATAAATCTGAGCCAATAGGAGTTTCTTTGGCCTTTCAGGAACAATGGAAATAGAAGCTTTTGGATGGCAGGGAGAGAAGATATTAAACCACCCCCCAAAGGTGCTTTTTCCAAAAGTCCAGTTGTCTTTTGAAAAAGCACCTTTGGGACCACCATGACCTGGATGACCGAGAACCTCCGTAGACACAAAAATATTTTAAATCTTCAGATCCAACTGCTTGGACTTAAAAGAGTTCCTTCAAAGGGACCAATCCATAACCAACCCATGTGGGTCAGAATGCAATTTGCATTTCGTCAGTTCCGTTGCTGTCCTAGGCAGTGGTGAAATCCACATTTTTTATTATGGGTTCGGTGGGCGTGGCTTGGTGGGCATGGCAGGGGAAAGATACCGCAAAATCCCCATTCCTGGGGGAAGGATACCTCAAAATCCCCATTCCCACCCCACTTCAGGGGGAAGGATACTGTAACATCCCCATTCCCACCCTACTCCAGGGGGAAGGATACTATAAAATCCCCATTCCCTCCCCACTCCTGGGGGAAGGATATTGCAAAATCCCCATTCCCTCCCCACTCCTGGGGGAAGGATATTGCAAAATCCCCATTCCCGCCCCACTCCAGGGGGAAAGATACTGTAAAATCCCCATTCCCTCCCCACTCCTGGGGGAAGGATACTGTAAAATCCCCATTCCCACCCCACTCCAGGGGAAGGAAGCTGCAAAATCCCCATTCCATCCTCACTCCTGGGGGAAGGATACTGCAAAATCCCCATTCCCACCCCACTCCAGGGGGAAGGATACTGTAAAATCCCCATTCCCTCCCCACTCTTGGGGGAAGGATACTGCAAAACCTCCATTCCCTCCCCACTCTTGGGGGAAGGATATTGCAAAATCCCCATTCCCACCCCACTCCAGGGGAAGGACGCTGCAAAATCCCCATTCCCACCCCACTCCAGGGGGAAGGATACTGTAAAATCCCTATTCCCTCCCCACTCTTGGGGGAAGGATACTGTAAAACCTCCATTCCCCCCCCCCACTCCTGGGGGAAGGATACTGTAAAATCCCCATTCCCTCCCCACTCCTGGGGGGAAGGACATTGCAAAATCTCCATTCCCACCCCACTCTGGGGCCAGCCAGAGGTGATATTTGCCAGTTCTGCGAACTGCTCAAAATTTCCGCTACCGGTTCTCCAGAACCTGCCGGATTTCACTCTTGGTCCTAGGGGGATGTCTTCTGATCAAATGGACCCCTTCGCAACTAGTAGTAGTTCCAAATTGTCCGGGCTTTGGCCAAATCCATGATCAAAATATGGATACGGGGTTTTGTGCGAACGGCTGTTGTGCCTTTCCTATTTAACTCAGCTGCCTCCAGAAAGACGGCGTGGTTGTTTCAACGATGCTGCAACTCGGGTTTTTTATTTCTGCTCCAGTTCCCTTTTTGGCAACGGCCGGCCCTCATGTTCCAGGACAAATGCCAAAGAACTGTGCAATGAACTGTTCACATTTATCACTTCACTCTTCGCATCGCAATCTTTTTTAATTTTTTTTTTTAAAGGTAAATTGACTGCGGTTTTTGCGCCATGAACTCATCCAAATGTTCACAACTGAACCGATCAGATGGAGGACGATTTAAAATTCCCAACGATGCTGGCTGCTGTAGATTCGGGGAGAATTTAAATAGATAGTGTCCTCCCGTTAAAGTGAATTTTTTTTAAAAAAAAAAATTGTCTTTTATGTCATCCTCTAAAATATCGGGAGCCTCAAGAGCCAAAGAGAGTGAGAGAGAGAGAGAGAGAAAAGTAAGAGCACCAAGGCCCACAGTCAGCAACCCAAAGACAACAGCAAAGCGCTCCTGGGAGTTGTAGTTCCGTGCAGCGTGTGTGTATGTGAAAGAGAGAGAGAGAAAGAGAGAGAGAAAGAGAAAGAGAAAGAAAAAGAAAGAGAAAGAGAGAGAGAGAGAGAAAGAGACAGAAAGAGAGAAAAAGAGAGAGAGACAAAGAGAAAGAGAGAGAGACAAAGAGAAAGAGAGAGAGAGAGAAAAAGAAAGAGAAAGAAAAAGAGAAAGAAAGAGAGAGAGAGAAAAAGAAAGAGAAAGAAAGAGAGAGAGAGAGAGAGAAAGAAAGACAGACAGAGAGAGAGAGAGAGAGAGAGAGAGATTAGGAAAAAGAGGCTAAGAGAACATGACACAACTTTTTGGCCCCAGGACTGGAGAACATCAAACCGGCTACATATTGTCTCCCACTGAGCAGCTCAATTCACTACAGGCGCTCCTGGACTCACAACAGCTTGCTTAGTGACCATTCAAAGTTACAATGCCAGTGGGAGGGGGGAAGGTGACCTGCGACCGTTTTCCTCACTTAACGACCGCAGCAGATCCACACACACACACCCCCGATGCCGTGAGGCAAAATCTGGAATCTTGTACAGGACTTAACGACGGTTTGCAGTGTCATGCAAGCGAACTCTGCTTCTGACCAGCAGAGCGAACGGGGAACTTGGATTCACTTAACGACCCCCGTTGCTAAGATTTAACAATTGCAGTGATTCACTTAGCGAATGCGGCAAGAGAGGTCTTAAAATGGGGGAAAAGCTCCACCGAACAAATATCTCGCTTAGCTTGGGCTCAGTGGTGGAATTCAGCCGGTTCGGGCGAACCGGTTGTTAAATTGCTGACTTTCCACCCCTTCCCGGAGTAACCACATGCCCCGTTTCGGCTCTCAGGTAAGTGCAGGGAGGCCCACTAGGCCCAAAACGGGGCGCAGGGCGGTGGTGTCCCCCCACAGCCTATTTTTGCTCCCAGGGAGGTGCAGGGGGGCCAAATGCTGCCTGTCACACACCTCTGGCCACGCCCACCCAGCCGGTCCTTAGGGCAGAAAACCGCTTGTTAAATTATTCGAATCCCACCACTGCTTGGGCTCAATTGTAGTTGTAGGTTGAGGGTGAGGTTTAGGGTTAACCCTCTAGCTCGCTTTTAAAGAAAGCCCCTCCCTCAAAAGTGGGCTTGCCAAAGGCACCGGGGGTGGGGGGGTGGGGGGAGGCAGAATTAAACCTTGATGAATAGGAAATGGCCCTCCATCCATCCCTCGCAGGTGGTGGCGAAGGCGGCTTATATTCCTCTCGAGACATTCCAAACCTGTGGCAGCAGGTTCTTTCCCTGTAACTTAAGACTGGCTTAAGTTTTGGCTCGGGTTCGTCTGCAATGCCCTAAATGGGGAGGGGAGGGGAGGGGTGTGGGGGGAGAGGACCGGAATGGCCGCCTCTGGAAAGGCTTGCGTTCCCGCTACAGAAAGGAAATGCGAAAATCAGCAGCCGTAGAACGAAGGGGATCTCGCTCCCTAAAAGTCTCAGAGAATGAGCAGGGGGTCCCTCCTACTATGGGTCCCCCACTACCCACTTTACCCAGCCCTCCCCCCCTCCACCAGAGAAGGAGTCAACATACAAGTCTCTGTACTGGTCAAAGGCGTTGTTGGCCTCCACCTCCAGCTTCCGCAGGCGAGCCGAAGGCATGGCGCCATCTTCCAAGGGCGGGTCGTATTTGTTGCTCCAGGGTGACCTGTGGAAGGAGGAGAGTGAGTGTGGTGGAAAAAAATCCCTATGATTTTCATCCCACGTCAAGAGTCCCAACCTGTCCCCCCTCACACAAACACACACACAACACCTCTGATGCTGCAGTTGTGAGGATTAGCACAGAGAACAGACACGGCGCAGGTTACTTGGGGCAGGGGGTCTAAGGCAGGGGTGAAATGCTCCTGGTTCGGACCGGATCACCCAAACTGGTAGCGATGGCGGTGGTTGCAAAAATCGCTGCCCCCCCCACATGCTCAGCTGAGTCACGTGATCATCAAAGGCTTTTTTAAAAAAAAACTTTTAAAAGCATTTTTTCTTCGGCCGAAAAAAATGCTTTTAAAAGTAAAAAAAAAAAAAGCCTCTGACGATCGCGCGACTCAGCTGGAATCATCAGAGGCTTCTAAAAGCTTTTTTTTTTTTACAACCTCTTCGGCCGAAGAGGTTGTAGAAAAAAAAATGCTTTTAAAAAGGCTCCTCTGACGATCCCAGCTGAATTGCCTGATCATCAAGAGGCTTTTAAAAGCGGGTTTTTTTTTACAACCTCTTTGGCCGAAGAGGTATTAGAAAAAAATGCTTTTAAAAAAGTAAGAAGGAAAAAGCCACGCCCACAGAACTGGTAGTAGCAAATTTGACATTTCACCCCGGTTCTAGGGTCTGGCTTACAGGTGCAATTGGAGAGGGGGCTGGGGGGAAAAAAGCATTAAAGTAACTCGGGTGAGGAGGAGGAAGGAGGAGGGAGGCCTGCAGCGAAGAAAATTGGGCTCCCACCCCAGAATTTTGCGGACCATCCCTCCTCTTGACGCGTCTCACATTAAATTCGGAGAGGGGACAAGGAAGGGATGAAGGGCAAACAGGAAAAATTCCCCCATGAAATCCTCTTTTCCATGATCTGTCAGCATTGAGGGCACCCTCCAGGTTTCGTGTTGACGGCCCCCACTGGGCTTTGTTGTCCTTGGATTTTTATTTTTATTTTTTAACCAAGCTCCCAGCTCCGGAGATGTTCCTGCTTTTAATTAGCTGGGCTTTTTCCAAGAAGAGACCGGACTGCCGCCTGTCGGAAATGGTGTAGGGTCTCCTCCTTGGGCCGGGGGTTGGACTAGATGACCTGCAAGGTCCCTTCCGACTCTGCTCATCTGCCATCTGTAATTCCTAATGGTTTCGGCTGTTACTGCGTGCATCTTTACAGCAGAGACGACATTAAAATCTTGTCATTTTCAAAAGATTATGAGGACTGGGGCTTGTGCCAAATAATTTGTTTTTCCTTATTGAAGCATTTATTAGGGGCATGGTGTTCATTTTTTTTTTTAACCGTTAAAAATGCCCATTTGTAACTGGACGCAGGGGAGCACTGACATGGGGCTTATATCCACTGCTATCCCACCTCCTTTAACAAGGTAGAGAGGTGCAGGTAGCAAAACGTACAGTGTGTGTATTGTGGGCCTGCAGAGAGGGGTGGGAGGGCAGAGAGGAGAGGAAAGACAGACAGAGAGGAGACAGACAGACAGACAGATAGATATGTGTCGTGTCCCACTCCTCCTCTGACGGCCGGGTCGGGGAAGTACGTATCAAGTGTGGCCACAAAGCCTCTGCAGCTTTGCCAAAGTCCTGTCAGAGTCCTCAGGGCAGGCAGGAATCCAAGATGTGACTTCAGCAATCCAAGTTAGACTTTGCCTGACTCAAAGAATGCCAGAAAGCAGATCCTTTATATAGGCCATGGGGTGTGGCTCCATGACTCAGCACTTATCCAGGCCTGCCCTTCCCTTCCTTTTGCTGACGTCGCCTCTCCATTCTCCCGAAGCGTGGATCCATCCACCCTCCAGCTGCCGGCAATTCCAGCTCGTGACTGGCTTCACGCTCATGTTCACATGCTGTGGGGGAGGGGTTTATTTGCTCGGTCTGTCTGGCCATGGTGCCAGGACTGGGGGTTGGAGGCATGCCAGGCCATTCGTCTTGCCCCGTCTGTCCGGGCATGGTGCCAGAACTGGGGGCTGGAGGCATGCCAGGCTGATTGTCTGCACTATCAGTCCCTGGCTGAGATAACAGGAGATGAGAGGGGCTCGGCTGCGGAGAGGGGCGCGGGCGAGGCACAACAGATATGTATGTATGTATATATGTATGTACGTATGTATGTACGTACGTCTTGGCGTATTCAGGTCTTTTGTCGTGTAAGGTTGCGAATATCTTCACGATGTTGTGACGAGGTCTCACTCGTCATCTTCAGGCTGATGCTTTCGGCTTCATGCCTTTGCTCGCACAAGCACGAAGCCGAAAACACCAGCCTGAAGATGATGAGACCTCTCTCCCTCCCTCCCCCCCTCTCTCTCACACACACACACGTCCTAACTCACTCCTCATAGAAAGGATAAGAAGGAAAGAACGCTGGCGGAGACAGTAACTTTATCCACCAGAAACCCACTGTGATACCCCCCCCTTCCAAAAAAAAAAGTGCTTTTATAGCAAGCAAGTGCTGAAGACACATTTCAGGGAGGCGTTCTGAGAAAAGGCAGATGGGAGCACACACACAGACGGGATGAAAGGACCTGGAGATGGTCCTTGGCCTCTCCTTGGTTTCTGTCGCAGTAAAGTCTTCTCAAGCAGCCTCTTGGAAGACGCGCACATGCAAAAGAAGAGTCCCAGGAAGGCGATTAAAAGCGAGGAGGTTATAGGAGCGCACGGAGGATTTTTCTATCCATGGGGCTGGCTTTCCTCCTTCGGAGGCTGCGGCTACAGATGTTTCTCCCACAATAGGAGGTGTGGAGGGGAGCAGGGCTGGTCCAGCACAGGGTGCAGAGGAGAGCTTACCAACTTATTGGACAGAACAGAACAGAACAGAATAGATGGAGTGGAGTGGAGTGGAGTGGAGTGGAGTGGAGTGGAGTGGAGTGGAGTGGAGTGGAGTGGAGTGGAGTGGAATGGAATGGAATGGAATGGAATGGAATAGAATAGAATAGAATAGAATAGAATAGAATAGAATAGAATAGAATAGAATAGAATAGAATAGAATAGAATAGAATAGAATAGCAAAGCAGCAAAGCTGGCTGAGCAATTTTGGGAGTTGAAGTCCACAAGTCTTAAAGTGGCCAAGGTTGGAGACCCCTGCCGTGGAGAGAAAGGAAGCTTGACCGTCTCTCACCTGTAGGAATCGCCATCCCGGTTGTAATCGCACAGAAGGTAGTCCTTGCCTACCACTTTGTCCCGAGCAATCTTCAGAGGCTGGTCCACAGAGGACAGGAGGTCTTCACAGAGGCTGGGAACCTGAGGAAGAGGAGGAGGAGGAGGAGGAGGGAAGGAGACAGGAAGCAGCAGTCAGGGCAAACACAGCCAAGGGCTCTGGGCTTCCTCACGTATCACTCGTGAGCTGGGTTTTACCTCCATCACCTTCGGCCCATCCAGGGGTGTCAAACTCAAGGCCCGTGGGCCAGATCCAGCCCGCAGGGTGCTTAGATCCGGCCCGCCTTGGAAAACAGTGAAGGACTAGCCTGCGGTGCCTCTGCCAGTGAAAACGGATCTCAGAAGGACCATGCGCGGGGCCCCGTTTTCGCTGGCAGAGGGCTGCAGGAGGCCATTGTGGCTGAAAACGGAGCTCAGGAGCCCATTTTCGCTGGCAGAGAACTCCCGAGATGAGTGAGGTTGAGCTAGCCATGCCCACCCTACCCACCCTCTCGAGGGCAAACACAACCCTGATGCGACCCTCAATGAAATGGAGTTTGACACCCCTGAGCTAAAGCAACACAGAAGATCTGCAGAGCCGCAGGGTTGGGATTCTACCGGTTCGGGCGAACCGGTAGCTCCAACGATCATCTGAAAGTGAAGTGGTTCGCTCTATCAGGTGGGCTCGCCCTCCGGCCTCTGCTCTTTACTGACCTATATTATCTCATCTGATTCGCGCGGCCGAGCTGTATTACTCCCCAGCAGTAACACGGAAGGTAAGTTTTCATAAAGCTGTGTTGTGCGCGCACGAAGCATGCAATCACCGATCCGGTTGATTAACCGGCAGGATCCTACCACTGGCAGAGCCCCGCCCCCTTTTCTCCATTCAGGCCTTCCTCAGAAATCCCACTCCCCTCCCATTGTCATCTTGAAAGACAAGCTGCTGCGGTCTTTACAGTGTCAGCCTCCCAAACATTTGTGGGAGAAAAAAATGGTCTGGTTTGATTAAAAAAACAAAACACAAACCCCACCTCCACCCTGGAGCTGGCCTTTTGATGAGGTTAGGGCTACCATTCTGGACTGCTCTTATCTAAACCGGGTTTCGGGTTTGGCTTTGATCTCCGCTTTTGAGGGGATGACAAAAGGCAGATAAAAAAACTGTGTTTTCCTTTAATGGGGGCAGAGGAGAGATTAGCAAATGGCACAATTTTTCCATAAAAGACAGGCCGGAGCAATGCCGTTTTTATCCCCCTTGGCTTTTAGTTCATAAAACTTTCCCACCAAGGAGAGAATAGACTATTCAAGCTTTTTTCACTATCACCCTTCCTTCAATTAAGATGATCAACTAAGATGATCGAAGGCCTGGAGACGAAACCGTACGAACGACGGCTGCAGGTTTTGGGTCTGGCTAGGAGGCTAAAGAAAAGAAGAATTAGGGGGTGACATGATGGCAGTATTTCAGTATTTGAGGGGCTGCCACAAAGAAGAAGGGGTCAAATTAATCTCCAAAGCATCAGAGGGCAGGACAAGAAACAACGGATGGAAACTTAAGCAAGGAGAGAAACAACCTGGAATTGAGGAGAAACTTCCTAACAGTAAGAACAATTAACCAGTGGAACAGCTTGCCACCAGAAGTTGTGGGTGCACCAACACTGTAGGTTTTTAAGAGAGTAGACAGCCATTTGTCTGACACGGGGTAGTCTCCTGCTTGAGCAGGGGGTTGGTCTAGAAGACCTCCAAGGTCCCTTCCAGATTCTTTTTGATTCTACTCTACTCTACTCTACATTCTATTTATTCTATATTCCATATGTCTATGTCTGTCTATGTCTATTTCTATTCTATTCTACATTCTATTTATTCTATATCCCATATGTCTATGTCTACGTCTATGTCTATTCCTATTCTATTCTACTCTACATTCTATTTATTCTATATCCCATATATCTATGTCTGTCTATGTCTATTCCTATTCTATTCTACTCTACATTCTATTTATTCTATATCCCATATATATTGATATATATATTGATATATATTGATATATTGATCATCAATTGTGTTGTAAATGTTGTACCTTGATGAACGTATCTTTTCTTTTATGTACACTGAGAGCATATGCACCAAGACAAATTCCTTGTGTGTCCAATCACACTTGGCCAATAAAAAATTCTATTCTATTCTATGTCTGTCTATGTCTATGTCTATTCCTATTCTATTCTACTCTACATTCTATCTATTCTATATTCCATGTCTATGTCTGTCTATGTCTATTCCTATTCTATGTCTATTCCTATTCTATCTCTATTCCTATTATTCTATTTCTATCTCTATCTCTATTCCTATTCTATTCTGTTCTGTTCTATTCTACATTCTATTTATTCTATATTTCATTCTATGTCTATGTCCATTCCTATTTCTATTCCTATTCCTATTCTATTCATTCAGATATCAGATAAATCAGCTTCGTTCAGGATTCCATTTCCCTTCCGTCTGTCATCTCCTGTAAAATGCTACCTTAAAACAAAATAAAAACAACCCTCACTCAGTCCAAAAAATGTCAGGCATCCTCAATCAGCATGAGCGCATAAGCCACAAGCAACAGAGGTCCCGAAATAAGGAAATGGAACTTTTTTCCTGCCGAGCCACGAATGAGACCAACACGAAGGAAGGTCCTCCCACGGCAGTCCGGTGGCCTCATTCAGTGGCCTTTCTCAACATCTAGAGGGAAGACTGAGGTTTCAGGCTCAACGGCAGCAGTTATTGGAACGCATTGCTGCACCTTGTCTTCTGCACAACCCTCCACAGTTGTGGCCTCTGGAGATTCTCAATCATCCAGGGCACGGTTGGCCTTTGTGTCAACGTGTTCATGACCAGCAAGAGACATGGTAACAAGGTCAGCCAATCAATAGGGCTTAGTAACAAGGTCAGCCAATGGGAGCTGAGACAGTAAGGAGCCTGGGCGTGGCTTAGCTCTGCTTAGCTCCGAGTGCTGCTGCGGGCCAAGAACTGAAACCGAAACTGTTTTCTCCTCTGCCTGTGTTTTGCTTGTAACTACTACCCCGTTTCAAGAATAGAGCTTTTGGTATTGTATATTTTACTTATGTATTATGTATATAAAGAGAAGTTATTGAATCCTGCTGAATCAATTACCCGGATGCGATTGCTGCTGCAAACACTGACAAACCGGACTTTCTTGGTTTTTGGGGAACCGGGGAAGTTTCTTGTGTGAGAAGCGAAATGTTTTCGAAGAAAAAAAAACAAAACAAACCCAAGAAAGTCCAGTCGCCTTTTGGAAAAAAAGCACCTTTGGGACACACAGGGTTGTGTACACAAAGGGGCAACACTCAACTCCCGTTCCGTTAGCGGGGGGGGGCGGGGGCGGGAAGCACTCGTGTGGTCTTACACAGCTCAACCGTCGGCATCTCTGCCGATGTGTCGTACAGTGTCTGCTTCTTGCCAAATTTGCTGTAAAAGCAATTCCTGGAAGAGGACGACGGGGTAAGAACCTTTCAAAAATGGTAAATATTTATAATGGAAACCTAAGAACTGCTAAGAGAATAAGCTGACCGTGAATGGCAGCTTAATTTTTTCCACTAGCTCATGCTCAAGGGTGGAGTTTAATGAGTTTTCTGGGCACCCTGCCAACTGTTGCAAGTAGTTAAGAGTGCGGGGGGGGGGGGAGAATTACCTGTAGCTTAAAAAAAATAAAAAGAGGCGATATTGCTGAAATAACATATGCACAGCTGAAAGAGCAAAAGGCAAGTCACTTATAGGTAAGCCTTGAGTTACTAACTCTAAAATGTACTCCATTATTCAGCTAACCTCTCTCTCACACAGGCTTATGCATGCTTGCAAAAGAGGTGGGTTAACTAAACACTCATTTCAGATGGGGGGGGAAAAAATCCCAAATCCAATACCTGGGCCTTTCTTTAAGAATAATAAAAAGGTAAAGGTTCCCCTCACACCTATGTGCTAGTCGTTCCCGACTCTAGTGGGCGGTGCTCACCTCCGTTTCAAAGCCGAAAAGCCAGCGCTGTCCGAAGACGTCTCTGTGGTCATGTGGCCGGCATGACTCAACGCCAAAGGCGCACGGAACACTGTTACCTTCCCACCAAAGGTGTTCCCTATTTTTTTCTACTTGTGTTTTTGTTTTTTTTACCAGCTTTCGAACTGCTAGGTTGGCAGAAGCCGGGACAAGTCACGGGAACTCACCCCGTTACGCGGCACCAGGGATTCGAACCGCTGAACTGCCGACCTTTTGATTGACAAGCTCAGCGTCTTAGCCATTGAGCCACCGTGTCCCTCATTGTTATCATTATTAAGAGTAATAATAAAGACCTGGTAGGTGACGATGGGAAAAAAGTTCTGTCTAAAACTTTTGAGAGAAGTCAGCGTGTCCGAACGACTAAGAGACGTGGTCAAAAGCCAACTCAGCATCACCTAAAGGAAGGAAGGAACGCTTCATACGGCGTTTCCATCTTATCCCTTATAAAAGCCAAGGAGATGTCTTTAAAAGAGCACTGACATGCTCTTTCGCCAGGTTCGTTCTGGGAACAGGTGAAATAGTTGCTTGAGGTCCCAAAGGTGCCCTTTTTTTTTTCAAAGAGGCAACTGGACTTCATTGTTTTTCTTTCAAGACCTTTCGCTTCTCATCCAAGAAGCTTCTTCGGCTCCGACTGGATGGTGGGGAAGGGAAGGATTGATACTCCTTTGCAGACCAGCTGGTCATTGGCGTCCTTTTTAGAGAGTCGCTGACGCCACTTGGAGGTCTACCTGCTCATTAAAAAATGCCAATGACCAGCTGTCTGCAAGGAGTATAAATCGTAAAGAGGTTAAACAGAGTTGGAAGAGATCTTGGAGGTCATCTAGTCCACACACCCTGCCCAAGCAGGACACCCTACACCATTTCTGACAAATGGCAGCCCAATCTCTTCTTGAAAGCCTCCAGTGATGAAGCTCCCACAACTTCTGAAGGCAACTGCTGTTCCATCGGTTGATTGTTCTCACTGTCAGGAAGTTTCTCCTTAATTCTCCTTGTTCAGTCTCCATCCATTATTCTTTGTCTGGCCTTCGGGTACTTTGGAAAGTATCC